>NW_024582680.1:229646-239224 GCF_018398535.1 Haplochromis burtoni | reverse complement strand
CACACACACACACACACACACACACACACACACACACACACACACACACACACACACACAGACGATCAGGGCGTGATCAGTGTCCTATACGATCAGTTTAAACCACGTCAGTGTCACACACGCTCCTGTCATTAGCTCTGTGCACTGACGCAGCATGTCTGTGTTTGTATGGACACATTTTATTACTGAAAAATCTATGGTTAGCTTAAAAATCCGCCTGCAGACACCAAAGGGCGACTGGCCGTTTGATCTGTGTGTGTGTGCAGTCAGAGCACACTCCTGTCTGTTTGATCATTCCTCCCTAAGCTTCCTTCCCTACGGTCAAATGAATAATCCACAAAACTCGCAGCTAATGCAACTTTCATTCAGACACATCTTCAAAGAGACCTCGCTCTCTCTGCTCTTCTTCTCCTTCTCCTCTTTCTCCTCTCCAGCCCTTTTTAACACTCACCTCCCTCTCTGCACATACACATGCATAAACTGTGTTAAACACCATTAATAACCACATTCGTGTAATGCACACACTGATTAAGGAACTCTGCTGACCTAACCTCTGAATTTAGAGTTATTTGGATTTATGTGAACAATTTATAATCACTTTACTGTCTGGAGGGACGTGCTGCTTCCTGTAGGCTCCGTGCACGCTCTCTCCGTGCACGCTCTCTCCGTGCACGCTCTCTCCGTGCACGCTCTCTCCCTGCACGCTCTCTCCCTGCACGCTCTCTCCCTGCACGCTCTCTCCGTGCATGCTCTCTCTGTGCATCCTCACTGCACAGACAGAGCATCTTAATTTAAAGAGAACCTGTTAGTCTCAGCTCCAGCCCTGTTAGAGCAGCTTTGCACGACTCTCTGTTCAAAATAATCCTTATTTATCTTATGCTTGATCCCTCTGCAGTCTGAAATAAGCCACCTGTTCAGTTTCACTACTGCTTTCCTTTCTTCCTTTTTTTATCCTTCCTGCTTTAATATTCTTTTCTTTCTTCCTCCCTCCCTTCTTTCCTTCCTTTCTTAATATTAATATAATATAATATTCCTTCTGCCACTTCCTGTCCTTCATTTCTCTTCCTTCCTACATCCCTTCCATCCTTTCTTGATGCACACTACAAAAAGTCATATTATTACCTGTCCTTGCTTGCTCCCTCTGCCTTTCTGTCTTCCTTCCCTACCTTCCTTCCTTATTTCCTTCCATCCTTTATGTGTGCGATAGAAAAACAATCATATTGTCTCTTGTTCCTTCTTTCCTTGTTAACTGTTGTTCTTCCCTTTTTTCTTTGTTCCTCTCTTCCACCTTCATTTCATCCATCCATCATTCTTCTTCCTTCCCCCTTTTTTCTCTTTTCTTCCATCCTTCCTTATTTCCTACCTCCCTTCATTCCTTTTTGACCTTAGATCATCTTTCTTTGCTTTCTCTTTGCTTTCATTTCTTCCTCACTTCCTTCTCGCAATCCTTCTTTCCTTCCTCCTTCCATCTCTTCTCCCCTCCTTTCCTTTCTTCATGTACGGAAGAAAAAAGGATGGTGCACAAAAGAAGCAATGAAGAAGAGGAAGCGAGGAATCAGAAAGGAGGTGGAAAAATGAGTAGTGGGACATAATGAGACAGAAAACAAATTTGAGTGAATGTGTGGAAAAGGAAACGAAGGAATTAAAGGACTGAGAAATGGTTTGTGTGGAGGAGGAAGAGGAGGAGGAAGAGGTAAAAAGAGACAGAAAGAGACGAGAGAGAGAGGGTGGAAAAGTGTGAGGAGGCGAGCAGGAGGAGGAGGAGGCGAGATAAGGGGAGGGAAGGATAAGACAGAAGACTGCTGAGCTTTTCCTTTTTATCCTCGTCTGTGCTGCTCTCTCTGACGCTGTCTGAGGCCGGCGTGCTGCAGAATGACTCGGCAGTATCAGCACAGACAGAGAGAGACGCACAGAGCTACAGACGAAAAATATATATCCAGACAAACGGGAGGAAGAGGAGAAAGAGGAAAAGGGAGGAGTAAGGTGGGGAAAGACTGAGGGGAGGAGGAAGAGAAACAAAGAAACAGGAAATTGGAACCAGAGGAGAGGAGAGGGCATTAGGGGAAGAACAGGAGTCTAGGATAGCGGGAGAGACACAGTGGGGAAAGAAAACAAGGAAAACAGAAGAAAAGAAAGGGCGATGAGGGCTTCTCAGAGAGTGTCGAGGAGGAGAGAACAGGAAAGGCAGGAAAAGGATAAAAAGGAGAGAAAATTGAGCCAAATCAAAAGGAACAGAGAGGCCGACATGAGAGGATGGAGGAAGAAAAGACGAGACAAAAAAGGTTAGAGGCACAGGAGGATAAATAAACGTCTGAGAGAGATCAAAGATTTTAAAGAAATACACACAGAACTCCCCTTTGTTGGGTGTGTTGTGTGTGTGTGTGTGTGTGTGTGTAGGCCTCACATTATGCATTAAGAGAATTGACCTTCAGAGACAGACTGAAGCTTAATGATGGAGATAAAGATCCTGACTCACACTGTGCAAACAGCAAAAACACACATATTAGTCATAACAGCAGCTCACATAAACACTTGTACACTCATAGAAATAGTCGGTTCTCTCTAACAACACAATTAATAATACCATAGTGCCGGGGCACAACTAGACACACAACACACACACACACACACACACACACACACAAACACACACACACACACACACAACCACAACAGACACAACAAAAGACTAAAAGCTTTGCAGAGATGCGTTTATCTCAGAGTGTTTACTCCAACACAAACATGAGGCGGACAGACACAAAGAAAGGGAAACAGCTTGTTGACACGCACCAAGCAGATGGCCTTCTACCTTTGCGAGGACTCACAGATGCCTCGGTTTATCCCGACCAACCCTGAGCCGAGGATTAACTCGAGCTCCAAAAGTCGAGTCCTAACGGCTACTCTGAGGTGAGACTCAGCCACACCTTCACTCACTCACAAGACCTCAAACGCACACTCAAACACCCACAAAGACAACCAGGAGCCCACACAGGGCATAATATAAGAGCCTGGAGACCCCTCATCAATAAATCATCAGCACAGCCATTAAAATGCTGCACACACAAACACACACACACCCACACTAGTCATAATAGCAGTTCACATAAACACGTGTACACTCATAGAAACAGTCAGTGCTCTCTAACAGCACAATTAATAATCTATAGTGCTGCAGACACACACACAAAGAGAATAAAAACACACATCCTCACACACACACCTTCCTCCACAGTGGAGTCGAGCTGGGTGACTTTCACAGCCAGCTGGTCCACCCTCTCCTGCAGGCTGCTCATCCTCAGGTAGAAGCTGTTGGCTTCGTTAAACAGTTCCCCGAAAATGTCCTCAGCATGACGACCTGTACAGAGGGAGAGAAACACACAAACACACACACACACACAGTCAGAACCGCCACTTTAATATCTTTCATTCAGGGATATTTAACAGGCTACATTCACACTTCCATGTTGGCCAGCTGAACTCTGCCTCACACCGCAGGAATAAAACATGCAGCGAGAATTAAATCAGCTGGGAGAGTCAGACTGTCTGGAAAAGCAGAGCAAGCTGACACAATTAAAGACGTTCAGAGTTACTTCAGGTTTCCGTCCAAAAAGGACAAAAGAAAGTGTGATAACAGAAGGTCTACATGTATACAGTGGTCCCTCGCTATAATGCGGTTCACATTTTGCGCCCTTGCTGTTTCGCAGATTTTTTGGGGGTGCAATTTTGCTTTTTTGTGTTCTTCATCCTGATTGGCTGTAGACCACTGTCAATCAATCTCGTGCTGTGTCTCCTGTACAGTACAGAATGTGTTCAGCTGTCAACTTAACATAAATCTTCGATCGCTAGCAGTGTGACTCTGAAGTGCTGCACTGTATATTTGAAAGTTTTCTCCCCAACAAACACAACAATGTTGACGCAACCACGGGTGCCTTAATTTTTCTACAGAGGTGTGAACTTTGAGATTGTTTAAACAAGAGAGAAAAGTGTGAAAATGTTCATGCCTGTCTGAGAAAAGTGTATAAAGTGTGTACTAAAGATGGCACCATACCACTTTTTTTATGTCCGATACCGATGCCGATATCATAAATTTGGATATCAGCCGATACCGATATGAATCCGATATAGTGTTTTTTAATCAACAAAATTGTTTTTTTTTTATATCTTGCTGCATTTTGTATAAGTTCAAACTCAAGTTAAAAAACAAAAAAACACTAAAGCTATTCTGTTATACCTGTATGTAAAAAATACACTGCACCCAAAATATTTCATAGTTCAGCAACACTGATCAATCTAATAAACTTAAACCTGCACCATCCTGCCTATTCTGGTATTTTAAAGAGTCCTTAGCAGAAATATTAAGCAACCTAACTAATAGGGTTGCAAACTCCCAGCAAAAAAAAAAGAAAAGAAAAGAAAACCCCCCACCCTCCACCTCATGATGCTTAATCGACGTAATCAACTTTAATTTGATGCAGTGTGAAAAAAATGCACACAAATAAATTTTTTTTCAAGAATAATTAAATAGATTCAACATCTTTCTTCAACAGAACTGCAGACTGCACAGATGGTACCTTCCCAAAGGAAAAAGTACTACAGCTTACTAGGGTATATTAGACTTAACAGTTACTATATTCAGTAATGGACTTCTATACATTTTACATCAGATTAAAACTTTGGGTGTAAGATTCAGATAATTATTTATTAAAAGCTAGATGTTTTAAATGAGAATAAGAAAGAAAAGTATGTCTTTGTGCCCCCTTTTCCCTGTTAATGCCCTATTGGCCCCCCTGGCTAAACTTTGCTAGATCCGCCCCTGCACAGTTACAGCCGTCAGCTACGTAGAAAAAGATCCTGGTGTAGAAAGTAATATTAAATAAATTCTAACAACAGCTTATCAAGCTTAAACGTGCTGCTGTTGTTCAGTCGCTGGTTTCCTCTTTCTGGTGCGAAGTGGGCCAAAAACAAACAAGAGAGACGGACTCACGACAGAAAAGCCGATCAGCTGATCATTGATCAGTTTCATGATTGAAGTAGCAGCAGGAGAGAGAGAGATAATATTTAATCCAGATATTTAATGGATCGATTACATTTTATATTTCTCTCCGATATCTGATCCAGTAATTTAGGTCAGTATCGGACCGGTCCATCTCTAGTGTGTAGTGAGAGGTTTCATGGCCTTAAAACATCTATAATGATTGTAAAAAAAATTAAGTTGGCTATTTTGCAGATTTCACATATTATTTTTAGAATGTAACTCCAGCGATAAATGACGGACCACTGTACATACAGTTTACAGTGTGCACGGACTCACCTGTGATCAGATATTCTCCACTTTGCTTTATTCTAACCGATTCATTTCTCTGCCTTACTGTAACACTGTAAGGTAGCTCTGTATGTATGAGTTGATTGGATTTCTACTTGGAGGAAGTGTTCAGAGAGCAGTGTGCTGTCCAAATGAGGCTCTATTATAGCATGCTAGCTGTAGCCAGCTGTCTGTCCTTTCCTGTGTAAAGATGAACTGCAAAAAATAAATAAATAATGAGATGATCCTAGTCTTCATTCAGTCCTGTTTGTTTGTTAAGCCACTTATCACTGGCCTATGAATCATTCAAGTGCAAAAAGGCATCTAACTCAACACAACTCAACCAGTGTTGTGTCTACACATACCAGACAACTTAGCAAAAGGATCATTTTAAATTGTATCTCTGGGCACTTTGTTACTCGCAGCCTGTCACAAAAACCTCATTTGTTCCCATTTCTTTAGCTGAATCTATGAAAAATGTGAAAGACAAGACAAGGTGGTTCCCAAAGAGCTTTATAGGTGAAAACTTGGCAAACCTCAGCTTGCTGTGCAGGGTGTTTTCATGGAAACTGGACAAAAGAAGGACATGGACAGTATGTGAAAGTCACGTCCTTAAGATAGAGAAAAAAATCCAGCAGAAGCCTGACACGGGCCTGAGACACATCTGGACCTTCACCTGATCCATCTACTGTTCTCTGAAGCCTCGTCAGAATTGTCTAAGTTGAAGGGTGGCTGTGAAGAAGGCGTTCATGAAATGTACGAGAAGAGAAATTCAGAGATGGAGGTTGCTCCCCTCCCTCCTCCCGGCGTCTGCCTCAGCAGGACCAGCCGCCTCCTGCTGTGCACCTGTCGGACTGAATATTTAAACAGGGCCTCTCTGTCTGAGAGCGTTTGCACATCTGTGACGACAGCGGCACAAATATTTAAATGCATTTACCGAGATGCAGAACTGCAGCCTTCCTCAATAACACTGTCACCTTCAAATTGAATCACATGCACACTCATTTCAGCGTCTCGCCACCTCGTTCGCTCTCTTCTCTCGTCCTGCGTCTCCATCTCTCGGCCCACGTCATCACAGATGGAGCAGAGGCAGAGCGCTCGCTCATTTGCAGTGAGCTGTCGCTGAATATAATCTATCCTCTAACTGTTAATCGAATTTAAATAGCCTTTCCCCCCTCACACTCAATTCATTTCCATTGAAGTATGCCTCGTCTGCTACAGAGCACATCAGCTATGAATGACTTCATTGCTTTCAAATGAAGAATGTGTTTAGCTGTTCAGGGTGAGAAATTCCAATAAAGAGAATACAGAGGAGAGGACGCTAAACTGCGGGATACGATGCTTCAGAAGGAATTCTGAAAACATGCTCACCTGCACGTTATTAGACCTGATAAAAAATACAAAAATCACCTTGGATTCACCTTACTTTCACATCAATCCATCAATCACTATGGCAACTGTGCTCATCAGCAAACAACTGCTGACGCACAAACTAATCAACATATGCACGCACGGCCTTATTCACACTCAACACATCTCAAGTGGTCTGCATTAAGGAGCATGGCTCTGAATTCATTTTAGGTGTGATTGCATGTAAATGCCTAGACATGCTGGGCTCTGATTGCTCACGAGTGTTAGAGACAGACATGTAACCTACTGCGATGGAGGGTAAACAACATAGGTCCTCTTCACTACAGTCACGAAAAAAACTTTTTGTTAAAGGTGGTTAAGAGGTCCTGAATCGTGGGGTGCGCTTCATTTTTCACGGGCCTGTGAAAAACAATTTTTCAAATTATAATGTGTAACGTCTCACCACTAGATGTCAGTAAGTAAGTGAGTGAATAATCGTAGCTTTGGTGGCTTCTGTACAAACAACTGCGGTTGCCGTTCATCTGTAGTGAGTGTAGGCTTCCAGTTCGCTGTTTAGCTCAGCTGTCGATATGTGCAAAACTTTGTGAAATGAGCTGATGAGTCAGTGTGGTGAGTTGCTGAGGATATACTGAACTTCTCTGTTGGTCAGAGCTTCTATTTTTGCTGCTGTTAGCCGCTGTTAGCCGCTGTCAGCCGGTGTTAGCCGGTGTTAGCCGGTTAGCCAGCAGCTAAACTTTCTTTGAAGTGGATCTAATTTTGCTAAACTTTGACACTTATGAAATGAAAATGTAATCAAACTGTTTATCAGAGGAAAAGTATGATTTTTAGGATGCTCAAACTTAGCATAGCATTAGCTGGTAGCTGCTGTTGTTTAGCGTTGTTGTTGTCAGCTGTTTGGGGAGTGGAAGGATGATATGTCTAACCTGCTAACAATAAGTAATTGCTTCAATATTGGGAATAAATAAGCATGTTTATGCATATTTTTTGTGTTACAGCTATGACTTCAATTCAAGAGCTAAGGCTTGGAGTGAGGAGCAAGAAGAAGTTTTAACCAGATTCCAACGGTGATGTATATTTCCTTTATGTTTTCTTCTGCTTCTTTGTTTAAGCGGACCCCTTCATATAATAAAACATAGGTATGACCTTCATATGTTGAAGGTGCAGACATGGTGCCTCCACAGTACAGTTCTCTTCTCCGCCTACATCTGTACTACATACTACATCTGTAGCCGCTCTCTAGCCACTTACACACAATGCGTTTACGTGCAGCGGTTGATTTCCATCTTAACCACTGTATTCAAGAGATTTATGAGTACAACATTTTTTTTCTGTTAAATAACCTCAACAAAATGACTGACTGCAACTTTGAGTATTGACTATCTTCAGTAGGGCTGATTCAGTGAATGCTGGATAAACCAAGGCTACAGAACAGGGTTTACTGACCAACCCCAAAAAACTGCCTGGCTTGTGTCAGCAGTGCATTTTTCTTTAAAAGAGGAAATAATGTTACAAAATAGTTTTTTTAATAAAAAGCCCCTCCGCCCTCCAAAAAAAAGAGCCCCAAACCGAGCATCATATCAGATCATGCTAAAGACTCATGCTAGCATGTTAATGCTAAAATGTCGGAATGAAAACTACGTGAATGTTACAGGATGTTCTTGTGCTGAACTACAGTATACTTACTTAGACTGCCCAGCTGCTTGATGATGGCTGCCAGTGTAGTGTTGGTGACGCACTCCAGCTCACTAGTCACCCCATCTGGCAGCGCTCCACGGCACAAGTGCCGGGGCTCAATGTTCCTCTTCACCAACGGCATGCTGGTCTATACCTGAAGAAGACATTGAGACAAGGAGAGAGAGAGAGAGACAGACAGAGAGAGAGAGAGAGAGACAGACAGAGAGAGAGAGAGAGAGACAGACAGAGAGAGAGAGAGAGACAGAGAGAGAGAGAGCGAGAGGTAAATTGTTATGCGATTTTCACTCGAAACGTGCATTCGATTTCTACTAATGTTTAAATACATGACATCCTCGAAATGAGTTTACATCTCCAAAGCCGCCGGCTAACAGCTCACCTGTAGTCTGCAGAATATCTTCTAACATCAGCCAATATGCTGTTGCTCTTTATTTAAATCCCCCTTTGGGAAACACAGCTAACATCACAGCCACGTCCTGGCAGACAAGGAAGAAAGAAGGAAAGCTAAGGAAAAAAAATGGGTTGATGTTCAGCTGTGATTGCTGATGGAAACGGAGGTGTCATGTCTGCCGCGGGGCACAGTCACTCATCACGCTGCTTAATGTCAGTGCTGCTGGAATGAGCCAAGAGCCCAATGAGCCAGAAAGAAGTTTTTAAATGGTGCTAACGAGCAGCAACCGTGGTCAGAGAAGCAACGAGAGAAAGACGGAGTGACAGAAGGAGAGACGAGCTGAATATGAAAGAGGAGAGAACAGACAGGAAGTCAGGGCATGTCACAAAGAAGAGCTACATATACTGCAGATCCTGTCCTGTATGATGAAGAAAGCCAGACGTCTTTGTGCCGAGTGAAATGGGAAAAACCCAGATATATGGGAGTCAATGTAATTTAAAAAATGTGTAAGTCTATTACAGTTACTAACAGGAAGTAACAGTAACAGAAAGTAACAATAACAGAAAGTAACGCTATATCATCATATGAAAAGTTCTGTTTTTGCTTCACTATTGCACATAGTTATGATATGGGACTTAATGAAGAACTAAGTTATCACACAGTATGAACAACCTTAAAGCCTCTTAAGAATAAATTAGTGCCAAAAAGACATGAGAGACGACTGACTGGGGAACCGGTCCGTGAGTCGTTTGGTGCCGGGCCGCGAGAATTGAGGCTCAGGTGTGAAATGTGTGGTTTTCAGGGTTTTTATTGGTTTTCAGC
>NW_024582680.1:223587-227953 GCF_018398535.1 Haplochromis burtoni | reverse complement strand
TCAAAGCACTGGGCCACCAACCCAGGACCGTGACTCCAATATCTGTTGTTCAACTGTGTTTTTTGATATAACTGTTTAGCTCTTGCACACCTGTAGACTGTACTGATAATCTGTAAACAGATTATGCAACTTTGGAAAAGAATAGCGGATGTTTAACATGAAAATGGGACGCGTCAGTCGTTTACTTGAACATAAAAACAGACTGACAATCCAGAACAACCAACCGCACAAACACACAGAATGATTATTATGATCAGTCAAACAAAACAAACCAACCAAGTGACCAGCCAACAAACAAGAAGAAAGAATAATCAACCAGACAACCAATCAAATAACCAAAAAACAAACTAACCAAAGAGACCAACCAGACCAATCAACCAACTGCCCAGTCATTCAAACAAGAAGACAGATTAATCAACCAGACAACCAACCAGAAAAGAGCCAACTGGCCCAACGAACCATAAGAGTCTTAAAATGAAATATAAAAAGGGAGTTAGGAGATTTGAACTTCCTTTCCAAAGATTATCACATTATTGACCAAATGGGATCCAACATGCTTTAACAGCGCAGTCTCATTTGGCCCAACTCTTCCAAAGAGGCTGTCATGAGAGCGGTGAAGAAAGACAGAAAGAAAAGTTGGAAAATAAGTGTGACAGAGCTCCCGACAGAGTCAAACACGTGAGAGGAAGCTGCTTGGCTTTTCTCCATTTGCAGTGAACTCTCAATGTGGGACACGCTTGTTATTTTTGGGCCAGGGTTTTGTGCAAGTCTGTGTGTATTCATATGTGCGTATATGGCATCTGTGTATGGTGTGTATTTTCCCAAAGTGTGCACACTGGAGTGTGTGTCCGTACAGTATGTAGATGTGGGAGGACTGTGTTTTCCCAGGTCAGCGCTCTGCTGTTATTGCGCTGCCTCCCACAGTTCTAATATATTCAACGACACAATCAACAGTACTAAGGCGAGACAATGGAGGTAAACAAAAACACTGGCAGAAAGTGTGAATCTGTGAGTCTGTGATGCAAACTTAATCTTGATGACGGCGTACGTGATAATCCCACTTTGGTGCCTCAACCCTGAAATCGATTTCTACACTTGTAAGACACTAAACGTGTATTTGTTCACATGCTCCTTAATTTGTTTGTCCTGCCTGAAACTCACATGCCAACTTTAATAAAAACTGACTGGTTTGTCCTCTTTATGTCTCTCACACACTTTCCCGCCCTTCCTCCTTCTAATAGCTTCTGACATTCAATTACACAAACCACCTCAGATTGTGCCGCCTGCTCGTCTTGAGAGTGCGAGCGAGCGTCCCTACCAGTGCGTGGGTGAGCCAGTATCGACCTCCCCCTCCTCCTTCTCCAGCTGTTGTAAATAATCTAACACTCTGGGTATTTAATAATACATATGCACTCCTCCTCATCCTCCTTTGCTGCCTCGGTAGCTGCTCTTCATCTCAGATTTGTCTCATCTGTCGGAGTCCTCCCTCCTCGACTTTTCCCCGCATTCCTGCCTGTTTTCTCGCTCTCCATCTCCTCTCCATCTCATTAATAAACCAGTAATGGTGAATATCTCTTCCTCTGACTCCCCAGTGTCCAACACTGAGTGAGTTTCCCCCAATCTCTGCGTGTGCTTTTAAACTGGTAAGTGTGTGTTCGGTGCAGGATAAGACTGCAGTGAGGCTGAGTGTGCACGCGTGAGTGTGTGTGTGAGAGTGTGTGCAACATTTGAAGGTCTGCTAGCTTCAGATGTTGACACAAGTTGACATACATGAAATATGTGGCTCCTGTGTGTGTCTGATACACAGTCGCAGACACACACTGACTGTATTTGACCCAAAGGCCTCAACCCACAAGTGACTTCAGGTCAGCTGTGGGGATAAATACCATCAGTGTGGCGTGTTACACCATCAACAGGGAGAATAAACAAAAGATTTCTTTACTGTACATGTATGAGTGAATATGTATCTATCTATATGTGTGTCTGTACAATTACAAGTATTCATGTGCCAACATACAGTCTTGCTCTTTCTGTTGAGGTTTGGCAGACATGTGACCACTACCCATGTGACTAACCACGTCAGGCTGATTTGCTGTTTTGGACTTATTGTGTAGGGTCATTAAATAAAGCTGTTATCAGTACATCTCTGACTTGCTCACTGTTTATAGGTCAGCAGGTTCACGTCTTTTAAATGCTCCTACGATCCGCATGCTGAGGCTCCTTTTAGTTACTGCGCTCCTGTTCTTTGGAAAAAGCTGCCTGCTGACCTGAAATCAGTTCCATTTGTGCTAACATTCAACAACAGACTCAAAACCTTTGCTGTTCACACACACCTACAATCATCAGTGTTTGTGTGGTGTTTTATTAAGTAAATACGTTTTATTTTGCTGTGTTAACTTCCTTTGAAGACATGTGTTACATAAATAAAATTCCCATTGCCATCTGGGAACTACTGCTCATAAGGGAAAAATCCTTATTCCCTGAGTAGTAACAAGTGGTCGCTGCAGGCTGAAACCAGGTGAAGGGAAAACGACTGCCAAAGGACTACAGTCTGGTCGGTAACCCCTGACAACCACCTGTCACCAGGGAAAATGTGTATTCCCCAACTGATTGTGCAAACCTGCTTTGGTTGCGAGCATATTGCTGTGGTAGTCTAAATGTGACGCACTTGTCTACAAACACTGTGCAGCTTCTCTCTGAGCTGCAGTGAAACTGAAAAACACAAAACAAACCAGAAACAGAAGGTTCACCTGCAAAGCTGTGCAGCAGCCAACATGTTTCTGCATGCAGCTCTTACATTGAAGGTGACACTTCTCCGTTTCAGGTTTTCAACTTTTGCTAGTGGTCAGATAGTAGTTAGTCAGCATTTGCAACCAACCACAACCGCTGCCAACTAGTTGGGAAATACAGATGCTTCCCTAGAAACAAACAGTTGAATAATATAACTGTCCTTTACTCTGCTGTAACTGTTGCTAAAGTAAAGACAGTTTAGCGGTTCGGGATGGGGCAACTATCCAGAAGTTCAGGAGATGAGCGATGAGAAAGCCTGTGCTTTCAAAGATCAAAGATAATTAGCTCATATCAAATGACAAAACGGTTCCATCTGTAGGTCAACATTATTGGGCAGTAACGACAAGGCAGCAGTATCCTGAAATTATTACATGACCTCAACCCATTTTCTGAAAAGTTTAGATGACCCATCATCGATAACATGGGCTGCTTTAAAGGGGCTGATGGGATTTGTCTTTGTGTAATGAAAAGGTCACACTAGTTTACCAGCAACCACACTGACCCAAAAACCAAAACGACACAATAGAAACAACCGCGGCACAGAAGACCTCTGCCAGGGCGTTTCAGTCCTACGAAGATGCGTTCAGGCACGACTGCGAGTTTGGATTAAATGACTTTAAACATCTCAAGAGTTTCTGGGACTGTAGGGCACAGAGGGAAAGAGAAAATTAGCATGACAAGAAGAAGGAGGAAGAAGAAGAGGAAGAGGAGGAAAAAAGTATGTCGGTGAGCCATGGGAGTGTTGCCACGGCAACGTGGCGAGGACTCCGCTCTGCTGTTGAAAAGTGGAACTTGGCACGACTCCCAAAATAGTAGGAAAGAGAAAGAAGGGGACAGGACGAGACGGAGAAAGAGGGGGAAAAAGAGGACGGGAGAGAGAGGAAGACGGTTAGAGTTAGAGGAGAAACTCTGACATGACAGACTCCACAAGGATTTACTCCACTCTGACGCTGGTGCTGATACAGCGCAGGAGGATTTGTGACAGGATGAAAGATGTCTGAGGACTCTGCGGAGACGAGCTGGGGTCGTGTGAATCACCCCACACTAGGCTGCTGCCTTTTGGTGCCTTAAAAGAAAGGAGTCCTAGGACGTCCTCTGAACTCATTTCCTCACTTCATGACACTTCTACTACTAGCCAAAACAGCTCAAACTGTAGGAAAGTCAAGTATGAAATTACTTGACAGAGATCTTGAGATAAAAAATGGCTAACAGCTATTTGCTATGATTCTTGCTATGATCACCGGGTTAGAGAAGAAGACACAGCTAAATATGAAGCTGCAGCCTGGACAGGAAAACTGGAAACCACATCCACCCATGAGCTCATTCAAAGCTCATTTCATACAAAATTAGTGGCACATAAACAGACTTTCTAGTTTTACCAGGACTGACAGACATGTGATTTTCATGCCTCTTGTGTCATTAAACACATCACTTTAAAGGTCTTTAGAAACAGCGAATCGGCAGCATTTATCAGGATCTATCCTAGTTCAACCTGAGCCTTTCAAGGAGGAATAAATTCCAAAAGCATCATGCACACACAACCAGGACGATTCAAAAGTCAAAATCCTGCATCTCG
>NW_024582680.1:221416-223090 GCF_018398535.1 Haplochromis burtoni | reverse complement strand
AATGTTACGACATTAAAAGCCGAGCTGCTGAGCTGCACACAAGTAAAGATCCCAGATGTGATGTTTGCATTACAGGATCTGCTTTCCGACCAACCGGGCTCTTTGGACACCCGCTGCAGGTCCACTGACACGTCTCCCTTCTCTGTATCTCCAACACCTCCTCATCCTCCTCATGTTTAGATGGTTGAGGGCTAACTTATAGCTATCCTCAGATAAGACTTTATCCTTCTGATCCAAAGCTGAGTGGAGCCCGTTTGCAAGGAGGAGCAGAGACCCCCCCTCCTCCTAGTTTGTGTGTTGCACCCAAACATCTTCCCAGGAGATAAACCAATCGATTTTTGTTTAGCCTCTGCACAGAAATGAAACGACAATTTGTTTTTACTCTAAAATGATTTGCATATTTAATTTGGAAGCTGCAGCAGTTTCATTTTGATTTAAACTGACAGACGGGCAGATAAAGAGGAGATGGTATTAATTACTGTCCTCAACCAAACTCATCATTCCTGCAGGCAGTCAGTCAGCTAATGCTATTACTGCTCCGTCTGCTCAGCCAGGCGCACACACACAGACACACACTTGTCCTGCTGTGCTACACCCCGCCTGGTCTGCCTCAGTCAGTTCTGAGAAGGGTTAGCAACCTGTCTCCACCCCCTTTGCCCTCCCTCCACTACCGCGCTCCACAGGAGCCACCTGTATAAGCACAGCTAATTAGCTTTGTGCAGTAACTAATGGAAACGACCAGCACTGATTCGATCTAACGATATAATTAGAACACTTACTGGGCTAAGTTAAGAGTCCCATTTGCGCGACAGCTAGCTGGTTCTGCATAATGTCACCATGCGCATGCATGTGACTTTAAAGAACATCAGCCACGCAGTCACGTCTATGATTAGCAGACTAATGGAGTGGGAAATTTAAAAGCATGTGGGGTCCTTTCCTTGATGCACTTCAAAATTTATAAGAATCTTTCAGCAAACTCTCTTATGTCAGGCGTGGAAATACAGTGTGCAGGTCTAGGGAACTGACCTGGGTGGGAATGAATGGGATCATTTTGCAGGGATTATGTTATTTTTGTTAAATATTATAAGTATGTTTATATTAATCTTTTTTTTCTCCATTTCACAGCCTTAAATGTACAGGCTAATTACCCCGCATGTACAGATCATCTGTAATCCTTTTCTTCTCTTTTTCTTTATATGTATAAAAGAAAAACTCTTAATAAAAAGATATTGTTTAAAATCCCACTAATGCTGCAGAAAGCAAGCCCGCATGGAGAAAATGTAACAGAAAGAATTTATATAAATATGACGCCACAGCTGTTAAACAAAAATAATATTATCTGTCCTTAAATTTAAATTTCTTACAACTGAAGCCCAAGTAAATGTATAAATTTACAGAATATGTTCCGTTAGCTTAAAAGTACAAAAACTGTGTTTTGTTTTAAATGAACAGACAGTCAAAATATCATAAATTTCCATAGTAGACGGTGAAAAAACAGGAACATTCATTGTTTATTTACTTTGCTGTAGTATGAATGGCCATGAGGTAGGTAGAAAAGCTGTAAAACATCTGAACATTCCTAAAATTTATGCCCTCCTTTACATTTAGGAGGGCAGGCCTTATATTTGACACCACTGGGTGTAGCATAAGAGTTAAATTGCTCTCTGTAAAAAT
>NW_024582680.1:198756-220293 GCF_018398535.1 Haplochromis burtoni | reverse complement strand
CCTGATTTAATCTGAAGGTTTTAACTGGGTCTTGTTCCAAAGTATGCAGTGAAAGACAATCCAACCACTCCCCATGAAGGCCGATCAATACCCACTACTGACATATTTATCGAGGTCCTCCTGTGACTGAGTGCTACACTGATGAGGCTGGCTAAAGATGCCCCAAAAAGGCCAAATGATCATTTAACTGCCAAGATATTCTGACTCAAAACCTGTGAAGCTAGTCTTGCCACATGCTAGCTGCTGTAGTAATGCCTCTCCTATTAAACCATGCTACGTATGACCTCACAGGTAAATGGGACTATAAAAACGACATCTAATTAAAAACACTTCAAAAGTTTGCTGACTTTGATCTGAAATGAGTTAGAGAGGCCTTTTCCCTGCAGGTTGTAGTGCAAAGTTTTACTGCAAAGTTTCACATCATTATGGCTTCATTAATGACTCAGTACCAAACTGATCAACATCTGCTCTTCATCCCATGAGAGCAATAAAAAAAAATCCAGAAACTGAATCTCTACAGCTTAAGCTAGTGAAATAACACATGTGGCCTATATGATCTCCAGCTCACTGTCAGGACATGTTGGGTATCTGTTCTCTGATAAAGTCCTGAAGTGGAATCCCTGGGATAACGCCACATTAGCAGAGACTGGAGATTTGCTGGAAACCCTATTGCCTTCAGAGCTCGGTTCATTCTTCATGGTGTAGATTGAACTAGGTGCTTGAAACGTTCCTCAGATATTTGGATCCATGTTGGTATGACAGCATCACACAGTTGCTGCAGATTTGTCAGCTCCACATCCATGAGAAGAATCTCCCGTTCCACCACATCTCAAAGGTGCTGTGTTAGACTGAGATCTGGTGACTGTGGAGGCCACTTGAGTGCAGTGAACTCATGGTCATGGTCAAGAAACCAGTTTGAGATGATGTGAGCTTTGTGACATGGTGTGTTATCCTGCTGGAAGCAGCCATCAGAATATGGTACACTGTGGTCATAAAGGGATGAACATGGTCAGCAACAATATCCAGGTGGGCCCTGCAGTTTAAACAAGAGTTAATTTTAAGTGTTACAGGGTGTGTGATGAAAACATCCCTTGCACAACCTCAGACAGTAAAAGCCCGGCTAGCTCAGTCGGTAGAGCATGAGACTCTTAATCTCAGGGTCGTGGGATCGAGCCCCACGTTGGGCGATATAGTTTTAGGTCAGAAATTACGAGGTTGCTCTCAGGTAAGAGTCTAACAACCCACGTGTACTGTTAGGTGAGCTCCAATCTAGTTGATCAATGGCAATGATAATTTGCATATTAACGATCAAGGAACTCGCAGTCCGTTGTTCATTCAGTGGGCTGGTTTCAATCATTATGCAAATGTACTGTTACTAAGATTGGGGAAACCTGCAGTCAGCTGAGACTGAAGAAGTTACTTGGATGAGTGACGAAAGGATTCTCCCACTGAAAACGCTACGTCCAGATGAACAGAATCAACCTTTTGGGATCTACTTACCTGGATGATTGAGGATGCATCAAGACACTATGAAGTCTGACTTATTGTAGAAGTTCTTACTCAGAAAGATTGAATGCCAATACAAGCCCGGCTAGCTCAGTCGGTAGAGCATGAGACTCTTAATCTCAGGGTCGTGGGTTCGAGCCCCACGTTGGGCGATATAGAATTTATGAGGTTTCTCTCAGGTGAGATTATAACAACCCACATGGGCTGAGAGTTCAGTTGGCAATGCTGTCTTGGCTCAACTGGTTCAAGGATGACACATGGTGTGCGTGAATTCCTGTCAGCTTGTTGCATTCTTTCAATTCTTCTCGCTTGAACAATAACTTTTAACCCACTGGATGTTTTCTCCTTTTCAGACTTTCAGACTCATGATGACTGTGTGAGAAATCCCAGCAGACTAGCAGTTTGTGAATTACTCAGACCGACAACCATCCCACACTCAAAGTCACTGAAATCACCTTTCCTCCTCACTCTGACGCTCAGTTTGACCTTGAGTAGGCTGTCCTGATCATATCTACATGCCTTAAAGCAGTGCCATGTGATACGGCTCATTATTCAAGTTACCAAACAGGCGAATGGGTGTAGCTAATGAAGTGACCAAAACCTTGAACCTTGAATTCAGGGTTTAAGCACAAGTGACAGAAATTTTACAAAACTATTGCTTATTCACATTTAAAACAGTAAAGAGACCCATTATGTATAAAATCCATAGAGAAAGATATGTTGATGAACAGATGAACAATTCGTAAAACATGCCTTGAGTTCTTCTTATGGAGTTTGACCAATCAGAAATCTGAAATATTTCTGGAGCCACACGAAAACATCATAAACAACTCTTTTTTCATGACTAAGATCATTTAACGTCTTTTTTCTGGATGAAGAAACATGCAGCTCTTCAGAACCTTGTGGAGCCAAGAAGCAAACACTAATATCTGTGTAATGTTAACAGCTAGGCTTGTACAGCCAAGCCTGATTGACAGTCTGGGAGCGCACAGCTATGACAACAGCAAAGCGAGCCAACACAGTGAAACAGAGCTAATGTTTTATTCTGAGTCAGGATTACTCTGGTTTTTGCTCTGCAGGCCTGGGAAGCTCTCAGTTTGGTGGAACGCCAAATGTCAGCTAACAAAAGGCATCCGCGAGTACGAAGCAGAACAAAGCACTAAATAATAAAACATTTAAAAAACTATGTACAAACAAAATGAGTGGGACGAGTGTTGTATGAAAATCACGTGTTAAAAGGCAGGCTCGATGCAACGAAAAGAGCAGAAAAGTGTTTGTTTCTTATGTTGCATGAACCACACTGAATGTTAACAGCAGCGATGTCAGTTACAGCTTCATTTCTACCACCCCCAACCCCCAGCACGCTGACTCTTGCTTCCTTTCTCCTCCCCTCTTCCCTCATCCTTTAACTAACTGTATCCCTTACGCCCTCCCCCCCGCTCAGACTCAGCTCTCTTTGATGTCTGCATTTGTTGATGCTCTTGGATGAGGAGCCATTCTGCAAAAACGATGGCAATTACGGCGGTAGCACACATGCACACCTTTTTTTTGCGCTAATCCTCACTAAAAACAAATAATGCAATAGAGAGAAGAAGCAGAGACGGGCGATTTAACGCTCTCTTTTTACTTCCTCTCTTTTTTTTTGCCCCCCTCTTTCTGTGAGAAGAACCAGCAGACTCTGTGGAGTTGTTGTCATGGTTTCTTGGGAAGCGTTTTCATTTTTTGGCGATCAGAGCAGGGCTGCGAGAGACAGAAGAGAGTTTACACCGAGGCGATCCAGTTTTGCGAGGGATCTCAGTCACTTCATTGTTTCCAGTGTCTGTGTGTGTGCCTACAGTACCTCTTAAGTGAGGCTGAATGCAGATGAGCTGTTATGAAACAGCTACTTTAAAGACAAAACACATCAGATAAACACCAAGTACACACACTCCTGACTGTCCAGCAGCATTTGCAATAACATTGAAAATCAGGGTTCTGGCTCCGTTTCCTAAATTCATCATCCTTTTTTGCCACATGGATCATTTAAACAAAGAGACCATTTATGGTCAAATTGCTGGTCTGGATTTGAAAGATAAAGCTGAATCAATCCTAATATCCAGTCCTATTTATAACTGGTGAGCGGGCTGTGCACCCGGTTACTGCTCTCTCGCCCCTCTTCACAAACATGGCTGTGGAAGCCAACTGTGCAGTTTCTAAAGTGTGCAAATGCTCTGCCTTTTTACTCAGACTGTAGATAAAAGATAAATGTATCCACTGTGATGAACATATTTTAAAGCCTTAATCTTTACATTCTTCATGGACGCATTTACATACTTCAAGAGGGCGGAGCACGCAGTTGTCAGCTAACACTAGCTAGCCTGGTTAGGCCTCAGGCACACAGGCCTAGGGACTGGAGGTTGGCAGGGAGAAAATGTGTGTTCCCTGAGCGGCTGGACAGTGGTTGCTGGCAGTTGCTAGGTTATTTAGATGCAACACCAAAAACCTGCCAATGATTGCTTTGGTCACTGCCGCGGTGGTTTGCATGGAAGACGCCTCCTTGTCTGCGAGCACTCGCTAACTGCATGCCAAAATATGCAGACTGGGCAAGCTTTAGCTAATATTCACACACTGGTGTGTGCTCCTGTTGAGCAGTGTGTGAGTGTTACACAGAAAGCACTTAGGCAAGGAAAAAAGTGAATGGGAGAACGAGGTTTGTAGTACAAAGTGCTTTAAGTGCTCAAGCAGATGCAGTGCATTCACAGCCCTTTTCCCTACTGATTGGTGGTTACCACTAACAGGTCTCTAGGCGTGTGTGACTGCGTGACCGGGTCTTTAGTAATCAAATTCCACAGCGACCTCCAACCAATTGCCAACCAGTCTCTAGGCCTCGGTGACCTTGGGGAAAAGGGTGGTGCTTAACCGACACAACCCATACACCACAGCAGACACAGGTGTGGTGCATGAGGTAATGAACACTGCCTCAGTCTCTTGAGATTAGTGATCAGAAGAGGTTATAGAACCAAAAGCAAAACCAAAAACAAAAGCAAGCACCTATGCTAAGTAGATTACAGGCACAAAGCTTGTTAGATAACAAAAAAGCTACCGAGCAGCCTCGAGCTAAATCACACAGAAGTATGAAACAGAGAGAGGAGCGCTGCTTACACTACAGCTTTACTCATGCTCGCTGATCCCCAGCACAGCCGATCCCTGAAGTCCAGTTTGTATCTGGTGTGATTGCTGCACGTGGGTTGGGGTGTGGAGTCGGTAGCATTTGTACACGTTAGAAATGTAGTGTGGTCACTAACCTTGCCCAAGCACGGACCTCAAAAACGTTCTTAACCGCAGAATTTCTAAATAATAAACGTATCTGTGCTCCGCCAGAGCGCTTCTTTAGAAACATGCGTGTGCATTAAAGACGAGGAGAGTGCGCGTGACAGGAAGGAGCTGAGATGCTGAAGCGAGGTGGAGCGTGCTTGGGCCTGCATCGGAGACGGGGAGGAGGAGGGGCCAACTGTGCTCGGGCACGGTGCGAGGTAACCAGGCCTAGTATGAATTAACTATAAATCATTGAAGCTCTCACAGCAAATGATTGGTGTTGGAGCTGGATAGCAGAACTAGGACACCGCTGCAATCGGTGACAGCTGAAGGTGAGACAGAGGAGGAGAAGTGAGGATGGAATCAGCAACACATGAGGGGGAAGAGCGCAATGACCACAGCTGTAACAGCTTTCCTCACGGAGTCCTGCAGGGACTGCTTTAAAACTCCGTGGGGTGCACTAAGGAACTACCTGATTAACCCCTTAATAAATATAGAGAACAGTTATTCCAAAGATATGGCCACAGAATAGCAGATGCCAGTCGCTTCAGACACACAATCATTTTCCATGCCCTCTTTTATCCTCCACTAATGTGGTTAGTAAACAGGTCAGCCACAGAATGAATGCAGTGAGCGCAGTGTTTCTGAGCTGCATTCAGTCCACCACTCTCTGTGTGTGTGTGTTGTGAAAACTCCCCGCGCACCCCTCTGCGACCCTCACAATTAAATGTGCCGACCTCAGCGCAATTGCAACAAGTCATCCAGCAGAACCGTGTGACCTGACACTGTCACACTTACAGCACACAGGCAAACTGGGCCTCCTGGTGCAGGGTTGGTGGGCGGTGAGCCCCGGATACTGGGACGAAGGCGAGGGGAGACGGGTCACATTAAAGCTGTGGATGTGATGCCTCACAGTGTCCCAGTTTCACTGCTCCCAGTTCAAAAATTGGGGAGGTGGAACGCGGCGAGCTCAGGCGAGAAAATCTGCTGGTTCCAGCTCTCTGACTCCTAAAGCTGAGGAGCTACATGCTAACAGTAGAAACATCAGAAAATCAGAATCTCTGGTTTAATTTGTATCATTTTTGCTGCGCTGGACGTTTTTGTGCTTGATTATGTAATTTATTCAAGGAAAAATAAGGCCTGTGCAGACTTGCCTTTTTTTAGTTTTATCCATTTGTGTCACTTTAACTGTTGGATCTCATTTTGTGTTGTAAAAAAAAAAATGAAATTTTTGTCCTTAAAACGCACTTTTCAATTTTTCAATTCAATTCAGTTTTATTTATTTTTAAAGACAATAATACAATGCAAGTGAATAAGATATACTTACTTCCTGACAGTGTTTGACCTCAGCACTGCGTTCCATGCTACTCAGCACGCATCATTTTTGAAAGACTCCTCATCTAAATAACTTTCTCCACCACAGCTGAAGCATATTTTGTGCTCATGACATTTTGGTAAAACTATATTTTTCCCCATTTCTGTTACCCTTCTCTTCTAAAAAATGAAATTGCTTTACAGTTACTAGGCCTAGTCTAAAAATCAATATCACGATTAGGTGATTGGGGAGGTCGTCTCATTAGAGACAGCATATCTCGCCTTTTAAAATACTAACAGAATATTTTTAAATTAACAGAACTGAAAGAAATCCCCTTTGTTTTGATAAATTTCCAATTAACTACCCAACAGTTACAATTATGTCATTACAAAGGCTCTTTAATTATCTGCACAATGGGTGGAGAGAAAAGAAAAAAACCTTCAAACGTGGCTTTTATTCCTGTGTACACGCACTGCTATCAGCTGATTTAAGCTAGCTGTGCAGGAAGGGAGGAGGAAAAGGGTGAAGTGGTGGGGTGGGTGATTTTGTCATTTTTAATGCATGAAAGCACAAGAGCGTGACAGTAAACTGCGTCGTGGACATATTTATAGCACTTCCACAACAACTTTGGCTGTTTGCAGGCATCCGTGCATGCAGACAGCATGCTAAAGCAAAGCTAGCGAAGACCTTAGAGGTGAGTGACCCTGGCCCAGCAGCCTGTCAGCAGTGCTGAACGGTCAGGCTCAGGGCTTCTATTTCACCACGCCCCGTCGTTTTCTTCTACTGCAGAGCTGCAGTGTTACAGACGACGTGGAATTTGTTAAAAACTGAAGGGTTCATCATTCTCATTATTGCACTGCACATATAACAAGTACTTCCACTGACAAACTGCTCTTTCCTTAACGATGTGTGACACGCTCACAGCTGAATGTTCTGCTCTAATGTGGCGATGAAGGCGTTCATGCAAAAAAACCCGTCTAAGTTCAAAGTCAGAGCTGCAACACAGCAGACCATCCATCCCACACAGATTTGCTTTTTCTGGCCAAGTGAAACGCTGCTGCACAGCAGAGCACCGTCAGACTCACAGGAAGCGGGGAATTGAGTGAAATCCAAGCTGTCTGTCGAGCAGCAGTGTGCAAGCCTCAGCCCACAGAAAGCTTCACTTTACAACATTACATTTTCCACTTTTTGATTAACTCTGGCAGAAAACACCTCAGAAACGCAGAGCTGCAGAACACGGGCCTCCTCTGTGGAGCTGAAAGGCGACACGTTGTCACGACATATTCGATGAAAAATAACTCGTATGGAATAACAGAAAACTCAATAATTGGAGGTTTTCAAATTTACAGATGTAAGTAATTAAGTAAGTGTGTTACTTGGTTTAGTAGATGCAGAAAACAGTGATTTCATAAAGTATTAGATCAAGTAAATTTGTAAAATCTTACATTGTAAAAGAGTAGGTAGAAAATACTTGAATTATAAGGTCAAGCACCCACCATGTTGCCATGGTAACTGCTCCCATCTTTTAAACAACAAGAGATAACAAATTTATTAAAGCAATGATGTCCTGTGATACAAGTACACGCTCACTGCTTTCCTAAGTGATAAGGAGGTAAGATAATCAAATGCACTTGATTAAATGATCATCAGCAAATGTGAGCGCCGCTGTAGCACAAGTTTTGGTGGTTTGGAGCATTCAGGTGTGCGTTACCACAATAAACAATCCTACCAGGAGTGCACGTCCCAGCACATTCACCCAAAATTCAGACTGTGCAATATTCAGAGAAACCGCAAACAACCGAATTCAATTTTAGCTTTTATTTATATAGCATCAAAAGACAACAGTTAAAAGTAAAGACCCTATAACAGAGAGAAACCCTCAATAATCAAACAACCCAAGGGCAACATCTCACACTCTAAAACTGGGTCATGCAACAGGACAACGATCCCAGCAGATCTACAACAGAATGACTGAAAAAGAGAACATTTCAAGGTGTTGCAACGATCCAGACCACAACCTGTTTAAAACCTTCAGAGAGCCGTGCATAAATGAATGCAGTGGCTCTTCCCACTGAGAACAGAAGCACTCAGGTCCTGACGACCGGGTGAGAAAACAATATCACATTCTGCAGATTCTGAGGGAAAACACGGCCTGGAAACGCATCCAGCTGAGAGAGACAAAAAGTAAATATTTCCTGCCAACAATCTGAAATAATTTCCCTAAAGAACGGTGCACCAGAAGTAAGTTAATAATAAATGGACTCTGACAGTGCAGCCAGCAGGAGAAATCAAGTAAGAAACGGGGAATGTGAGGTTTGTACACACAGAAAACAGCAGAAAGATATAAAGAACAACATCTATAACATGCAAATCAACTAAAAAATTTACTTTCAACCACTTTAGGCTTGGTACATATTCGACATGCAGTCATTGATCCATCCATCTTCTTCTGCTTACTCAATTCCAGTTGGAGCCTATCCCGGCTATTATAGCGTGAGAGGTGGGGTGCACGAGGACAGGTCACACTCATATTCACCCTACTAGCGCCTACTTAACTAGACTCGACTCTGTTTTGATCATTTTCCATTACAACTGAGTACCACCTCAATGTGGGTAGGGTTGTTATAACAACGCAGTCTAAAGCCCCTTTTCCATTAGTACCTACGCTTATTGGCTCGCCACCGATCGCCACGACTCGACTCGGATCAACTGGTTTTCCATTATAATCCAGTACTACCTAACGTGCGTGATCGCCATTGTAGCAATGCGTCCCAGCGTCCTGCGACGTAATTAATATGCAACACTAACGCTACAAAAAGTGGACGTTGAGGCAAAAATATACCTGCTGCTCGGTCTGTGGCTTTTCATTAGACTCGGGGATCACGGTGTTGGTTTTTGTAGCCATATTCCTCATTGCTGGGTTTCAACAATGGTGGTTTTAACTTTTATCAACGAGATGGTCTCATGACTCATCGAGTGACGCTACTTACCAGCTAATCAGTGGGATGCAGTCTGACGATGGCACATTTTAGTAGCTGCTCGGATCGCTTGGAAACCCGGGCAAGCAGGCACTAAAAAAGTACCTGGTACCAGGTACTACGGCCTAATGGAAAACACTGCTTTCTTTTAAGTTGCCAAGTGAATATTTAAAAAACATATCTGAGCAGAGCTCTGTTTATGTTTTAAGACAAAAATAAGACACTCATGAGAAGTAAATGGGGCAGTGGCTCTAAGCGAATATGATACAACCACCTTTAAGTAAGAACAGAGCATGGAAAATTCACGACAGCCAGATCCTATTCAGCATGTCAGATGGTTATTCAAACAACAAAAAAGCCCAAGAGTCCACCTCTAAGCGGCCACATCACTCAGCGTGAGTGCACCCTGAAGAGCCTGCTGTGTATCTTCAGAAGTAATTCAAACCATTAACCACAACTGAACACGTGTTGGAGGGAAAATCCGAGGAAGGCAGAGATCTGTTGCAATAATACAATAAAATCCCCACTTCCTGTCACCTGGAAATGTTTAAAGCTGACCAGCTCTGGTTCAGAGGCAGAGAAACAGGCTGGAGGTTCAATACCAGAACAGGCCCCTCAGGGAGGAAAGAACAGCAAATGCATGTCTGGAAAATGAATAATGTGCCTTCTACTGGAGAAAAAAAGAGGATCCCCTGAACGGCTGACTCCTGAAATACAGATTTTGGTGAAAACACGGCACTTCCTGATGGAATCCTAATCATCCTCTGAGGCAAACGTGGGAGACTGAGGGTTAAATCTCTCACAAAGTCAGAAAAAAACACGCACAACTCATCTAAGATGGAAGGCTGTTTCCAGCTGGAAGCTACCCATTTATTTCTGCAGGGATGAAACTGAGAGTTCAAGCATCAACATCACTGAATCAGAGCTAATAAGCACTCATATGTGACTTTTAGACAACAACCTTCATTTGAATCTAGGGGACCGTGAGGTCTCTAAAAGACCAGAAACTCAGAGGAGTGAGGCACAAACAAAGGGCTGAAGCTATATTTGATCCTTGTTCTGAAAAGAACGCTCATAAACAGGCCTGGTGCTGAACATAAACACAGCCTTCATCGCAAAGCGTGGATAAAGGACGAGTCGAACTAACTTGTTTCTTTTATGAGATTAAAGGAAAGATGTGTTCCAGTCATTTTACTGTGTGTGTTATTCTGCTGGTCACATGCTGGAACACGGTCAGGAACAACACTCAGGAAGGCTGCGGTGTTTAAAGGATCCATGACACCACCATCATCCTGAACCATACAGGGCAGGATGGAGCCGTGCTTTCATGTTGTTTCATGCCAAATTCAGACTCTATCTTCCAAAAGCTGCAGTGGAAATCGAGACTCAGAGATTTTGGTAAATATTGACATGATTCAGGATTCAGGACGAGAATCTCCTGTTCAGTCTCCCGCTTTATTGGATTGAGGTTTGGTGACCGTGGAGGCCATTTAAGTATAGTGAACCAGTCTGAGGTGATTTCAGCTCTGGGCCATGGTGTGTTATTCTGCTGGACAATATTCAAGTAGCCAGTGGTGTTTCGAAAACTCATCCAGCAGTGCAAGCCCGGCTAGCTCAGTCGGTAGAGCATGAGACTCTTAATCTCAGGGTCGTGGGTTCGAGCCCCACGTTGGGCGTTAATATTTTAGGACTTTACGGTCTAGTACAGATAATTGCTATAAAGTCTGCCTAATTGTGAAAGCTGTTAGTCAGAATGTATTAATCTGCACACTGTGTAATCCACAGTTCATCCAGTGTGCAGATTAATACATTAATACTAGCTGGTGGCTTAGTGGTAAATGACTGGTACTTGATAGGAGCTCTTGCAATGACTTCTTACCACTAGCCTCACTCACACACACAAGCTTTATTAACCAAAAGTTCACATTCAGAGGATTCATTGACTGTCAAGAATTTATCAACATGCAGACTACAGAATCTGAGGATTCAACCAAAAACCTTCACAATTAGGAGACAACCTCCACACCAAGATTCAGTATGATGCCCAAAGAAGCTTGTTTTTCAGCAGCTTACATGACAGTAAACTGATGTAAGTTCTGTCTTAAAAGAGAATCGCCCAACGTGGGGCTCGAACCCACGACCCTGAGATTAAGAGTCTCATGCTCTACCGACTGAGCTAGCCAGGCTTACACAACCTAAAGTACTTTCATTTCCAGGGGTATAACATACCATATAAGCAGGTCATCATCTTGACCACATCGACATGAACAGATGCATCAATTTACTGCCAGGTGGCTGATTAGATATTTGAATCACTGCAGGGATTTTAATTCATTACTCAAGAGAAGAAAATGCTATTCTGGCTCAGTTCCCATGTAAAAAAAAGAAAGAAAACAAAGGTTCTAACACACCAAAGTTCTAAGAATGACAAAATAATTAGTGGATCTACAAACAAATAAATAGTACAAAACACTGTGTAAGGATGGGCGGATGGATTTTTGCTAGATAAGTCTTAATGGATGTTGCTAAGTAATAGGCTAATAAGTAATAGCACCATAATGCATTAAGTAAAAACACTTAGGAAATAACTTCCTCAAAACAGGCCTTAGTTTAGTGCCTGTACACATTAATAATGTATTTTCACAAGTGTTATCTAATTGGCTGTAGTCAGGGCATCAGTAACTGTAAGTGGACTAAAAATACCTTTGGGGGAAAGGGGGGATTATGCATGTAAAAAGCCCTTGAAAACCAGAAAACTAGCCTTTGTGGCCACAGCAGAGCGCATGCCTTTGTCACCCAGCACAGCATCGCCCCTCCTTTGTCTTTGCTTCAAGCCCTGAAGTAACTCTGTGTACAAGTGTACGAATGTGTTTATGTGTGTACAGTTAGGCATCTGTGTGTGTGTTGTGCTGTGTATCCCCTGTTGGAGCGTTTATGCTTATTTAGTGCTCACCGCTCTTCGCCCTTATTCCTCGATGATTCGCTTATGTAAGAAATCAGCGCAAGCCTCTCTGAGCACCGTCTCCAATGAATACAGCAGCTACACAAACGCACATAAAAGAAGCCTATTATCTAATCACTGTTCACCCAGGCTGGAGTCTAGACTTGAAAGGATTCACAGAACTGGACTCAGTACATTAGTTCATAACAGAGCACTTATTTTCAGTGGCCGAATCTTGAAGTCATTCCACTTCCTGGATCGCTTGCACTGGTAGAGGCCTCACTTTAAGATCCTATCCAATCCATGCAGATAAAGCTGTCATTCTGATTGGCTGCTTAATGTAAACAGAAGGTTTGTACTAGAGGTGGGTGGGGCTTCTGTGCTCTGCACTCACTGACATCATATAGACTTATTGGTAAAAAAAGAAAAAAGAAAAAAAAGAAATCTGAAACCAAGTGTTTAGAGAGGTCTAAAGCTACTGTCATCACCTGAGGATTGAACCACCAACCCTTGTCAAGGAGGAAACAACCTCCTCTATGCCCTGAACGATTAGACCTTCCACTTGATGCATCAGGACTCGGTGTTACGCCAAAGGAAGCTTCTCCTCTGCAAAGTGGTAGGAGTGTGGCCTATTCTACCTTCTGAGTAACAGATTGCACATAAGCCAGACTTTATAGTAATTACTTGTAGTTTGCTGAGCCCCTTTTCCATTAGTACTTACTCAGATCGCCACGATTTTAAGGGTTTTCCATTAGGTCATAGTACTTTGTACTAAATGGTGCCTGCTCGCCCGGGCTTCCAAGCAATCTGAGCAGGTCATGCAGGCCACCGATTGGCTGGTAAGTGGCGTCACTCAATGAGTGATTAGAGTGTCTCATTCACAAAAAATCAAAACGTCCATTTCTGAAACCCGGCAATGAGGAAAATGGCTACAAAAACACGATGTGGTAGATACGTGAAAAGCCACAGACCGAGCAGAAGGTATATTGTTGCCTCGACGTCCACATTTGTTGAAGCGTTCATGACTCATACCAATTATGTCACAGGACGCTGGGCTATGTTGCTTTGACAACAACCATTACTTGATTGTAATGGTAAACCAGTTGAGTAAATCCAAGGAGGTATAAATGGAAAAGGGGCATTAAACTGTAAACCATCCATAATAGGTTCTGTCTTAAAAGTTCAGCACCCAACGTGGGGCTCGAACCCACGACCCTGAGATTAAGAGTCTCATGCTCTACCGACTGAGCTAGCCAGGCTTACAAAAGATTAAACACTTTTGCCTGTTGGGAACATATAGATACAAATAAACAACAGATTAAATTTTACTGAATAAATAATAAAGATTTGGATGACAACCAGACAAGTGTCTAATTCCTTTGCCCCACCCCATTTTTCGGACCATTATCCCCTGCCTCTTGCTTAAATAAAACATGGTAGAGAACCAATAATGTGCACAAATCCCTCCAGGTGGCTGAGTTGGCTGGATTCACATTGCAGCAGGCCTCCATACTGGGAATATGAAATGAATTAATTAATTAAATTAAACACAGGAGCAACAGGAGCATCCTCGGGAGCAGAAGCAGCAAGAGAGGAGCCACAATAATAAAAACTTACTCATCTGGAATCTTTTTGATCTGACTGAGGCCTGTTTCACGGTTAAAGACATGAAAGCACAGCTTAATGGCCAATTTAATTCAGTATGGACGTATTAAAATATCTGCAGGAATTCCAAAAATTCCAAAGTCAGGTACGCAGAGACAGAAAAACAGGGGGGACAGACACGTAGAGACAAAGTGGATCCTCTGCGCACGCTAATCCCCCCCACACCCTGCACACCTCCTGCATAAGCCCCACTGCTCTTTTTTTCTAGCCGCCACAAGCTAGTTTGCAGCCAAATCCCACAACACATTCTCCCAACTGCTGACATTTTGTTGCAGCCAGTGAGAGAGAGAGAGAGGGGAGGAGAGGCACCTGACCAACCGCACTGGGAGAGATGGAGGGGGGGAAGCGACGATCACGATTACAGGAGGGAGAAAATGGTGCGAAACCCGGCCGTCCTAAAGAAGCATGCAGCTCTTTCCTCTCGATTATCAAAGGGCTTCGTGTTTTCTGCGCGTGCAGCTCCGTGATGCAACAACAACAACAACAAATGCGCCCTCCCTTTCCCTTTCCCCCGTGTACCAGCTCCCAAGGGGAGCAGGCATGTGTCCACACCATCGCTGTCAAACGCAAAACCGATTTTTAGACGCCCCCTCTTACCTGGCTTCGGGCTCTCCCGTCACCTTCTCCTCTCCGCTTCTCCTCTCTCGGTTATTTAAACGCTTCTCACCGTTTCTCCTTCTCACCCTGCTCCGCATTTCATTTCGGAACGACCGTGTTGGAGGCTCGGGCCGGAGGGAGGATGGATGGTTGGATGGAGAAGAGGCGGAGCGGGCAGAGGAGCGGAAGCCTTTGAAGTGGAGAAATCTGGGTCCCTGCTCGCGTGGACCGGATTTATGTCGTTTCCAAGGCAGCGTCCGTCTAACCCGATGACCGCCAAGCTGCAATCTAGCGTACTGAGAAACCACTTCCGATTTGTCCTTCAAAATAAAAGTCTACTCTTTTTTTTTTAGGTTTCTTACACACAAGTAGGTAAAACGTATTCACACGGCGCGTTTCAAAGATACAAATCACAAAGTGCTTAACAATAATGTAAAGTAATAATTCTTCTGAATCTGAAATACTAAAGAAACAAAAAAGCATTTACAGTGCAGGTGATCAGAGGCACTCGAGATACAGTAACTTACTCAAGGATACGTCAACATGTAGAGTAGAGGATTTCGGAATGAACCACTGGCCTTCCGATGAAAAAAAACAGTCTTATCTATGGATCGGGATTAATTACACTCAGCAGACTGGAAGAACCAGAACTTGTTCCTGCTTCCACTATAAGCCAGACTTCACAGTAGATCATCGTAGCTTCGTAGCATCATACTTGTGAATGATTTAAGGTCATAGCACAAAACACTAACACCCAACGTGGGGCTCGAACCCAGACTCATGCATTTCCGACTTAGCCGGGCGCGGACACTGGGGTGATAGTGGACATAGAACTGAAAGTAAGTACACTGGTTGTCTTGTGAGACAAAATACATCCTCTTTACTGCATGAGTCTGTAACCAGCTGTATCCTTTTACTGTCCATTACCAGCTTTTCCATACATCCACTCTCTTCTGCCTATCCCAGCTATCATAGGGCGAGAGCTGGGGTACACCCTGGACAGGTCGCCAGTCTGTCGCAGGGCTAACACATACAGACAGCCAACCATTCGCATTCACACTTATGGGCAATTTAGAATAACCAATTAACCTAACTCCACTAACTGCCACAAGATAAATAATATCAGCAGGGTGCCATTTCAAGGTAGTAACACTGTGAACAAACAAACAACAACAACAAAAAAAAAAACAAGAAAAAGGGGAAAAAAGGCAATTTTTCCATGATTTTATCATTTCATCTGTAACTATCAGAACAAGAGCACTCACACAGTATAACTCTCTCCACAGGGTAAGAGCTATAATAAAACTGGATTTATTACGTTTTTATTACAATATGACGACATCAGCCTGCTTTTATATTTCCACATAAATGTGGCCGTGACCTCTGATCTATGTTGGATTACATACTAAAATGGTGTATTTTTCTGTGTCTAACTATCAGATTGGAGAAGAGTTGGCTTTAAAACTTAACCAAAGTAATCCAAAGCTTAGTATGTCATTGTGACGTTTGAAGACAAAGAAAATTGTGGGTAATATAAAACTTTGAGTGGTTTTCACATTTGATGTGGCCCCGACTCAAGCTACTATTGGTTTCTACTATATCACAAAATTGGAACATGATAAACAAACTAACAGGTCATTACACATTCCTTCCTTTCTTAGGGAGAAATATCAGCACTGGGTCACAGCTACGATTCAGTGACATTTCATGGTAGTAACAACATTAAAAAGAAGTATGATTTTTCATGTTTTTATCATTTCAGCTATTAAAAAATAGACTGGTCAAGCACAGGACATTGTGCTATAACAATTTTCACATTTCCACATATGCTACAGGCCAGGTAACTCTACATTCTGAATGTGCAGTCTCCTTGAGAGTTTACATTTTATACGAGCTAAAATGTCCATGACTTTTTGTATTTTTAAGAGGGTGTTAAAAAAAAAGCATTATAAAACAAATGACATGACTATTTCAAAGCATGAATTTCATTTCATGGATTTTAGATTAAAAAGGAATTTTAATGAAATTTGCTGTGAAATAATTAGTAAAATCTGGGAAAATTACAGGGGAGGAGGGACATGAAATGAAAGCCTATAAAAAAATCAACGGGAAGAGGCAAGTCTGATGGCTAGGGCCCAGTTATTTTAATGTTGTATTTTCTATTTTGTTTAAGTTGTTTTATTAGTTTGGCTTTTTATGTTTATTTGAAGTTTTTATTTTGTTTTTTAAATTAAGTTTCGTTTCAGAGTGGATTGTCTTGTTACAGTTTTAGTTTCAGTTAACTATAATAATCCTGCCATTTTTTGCCCGCTGAGCTAGAAACATAAACTACATCTCATCATGTCCTTTAGTTTATCTGTTTTATTATTTACTCCCCACCTCCACCCCAGCCTCCTCTTCTGTGCGGACTATGATGCTCACAGAAGGATAGCAGCTAAAACGTTTACAAGATGGTAGTGAGAGCAGCTAAACGCTGGTCTGCATAAATATATTTACCTACAATTTTTCAATCATTTTAAGACCTTTATGCTGACAGCTGAGGCCCTTTAACAGCCGCCGTTTCTCGCTGCTACCTTCCGCTAGCTTGACGCAGCTGTCAAATCAGAGGGCTGCAGCAGATTGGCGAAAGAGCGCGTGCGCTGTCCGAAGCATTCCGACGATTGCCGGCGGCGGCCGAGGACCACCACCCACACTCCGCGTAGCAGAGCGGGGATGAGCAGGCAGAGCCGCCGCAGGCCTCCGGGAATACGACACTTCCATTTAAATACACGTCGATCGGAGGCTCGTTTCTCTTTAATTAAGGAAGAACAACTACATATCTTATCTCTCTCTCTCTCTCTCTCTCTCTCCTCTCCCTCTCTCTCTTCCTCTTCTCTCTCTCTCTCTCTCTCTAATATATAATTACATATTGTTATTTACACAAAATGGAACCCCAAACTGTTCCCGGTATACTGACTTTTAGGACCTTAAGCCTGTAGTATCTTCATTATCGTTAGGGCCCCTCCTCATCCTTTTCTTCTTCTTTGGTGCAACCCTATAAATTTGGGGACCTCTTGGCCTCTCCCCTTTTCTACATTCCCCTGTGGGAGAGGTTGGTGTCATTTATTTTCCAACACTAATATATCTTTATCCACCCTGATGTTCTGATTGTGTGTTTTAGTCATTCATTTTCACAATTACACCTGTCTTTACTAGATACTGTGAATATGTGTATAAGCACTGTCTCTCTCTCTCTCCCTACATACTCACTACACACACACACACACACACACACACACACACACACACACACACACACACACACACAACACAACAAAAAATATATGTGTGTGTGTGTGTGTGTGTGTATTAAGGTTAAGGTAGACTGTTGAAAGAGAAAAATGCTCTTCATATTTTTATCAATGACTAAAGACAGTATCTGGAGTCTAGTTTATGTCCTAAATCAGCAAACTGTTCTGTGTTCTTGCTCCAGACTGCTGACCACAGGAGGAAAAAATGACTCACATGTGAACAGCATGTGGTGTGAAGGGACAGGCTTGAAACAGCAATTTAACTAAAACCAACCATCCACCTACTGAACTGAAAAGGAAACTGTATCACCCGTTGGCCCGGTCAGTACAACAGGATGACAATCTCTGTAAAAGGATGCCAATCATGGTATATGGCTTAGCAGTGCAGCTCACGGAGGTGTTGGAGATGCCTTTCATCGGGCCACCAGGTATGCTGTCTGAGCCAGCGTTGCTCCCGGAGCCACTTTACAGCTCCACCTGTCTGTCAACAAGCTGTAAAATCACCCTGGATAAGAAGCAGCTTATCCTGGTTGTGGTAGACATTATCAGAATACACACTGCACTTTGTTGGGTATGAGGCTGCATAGGGATAATAATGTACACTTTTATTGATCCCCGTGGGGAAATTCTTCTCTGCATTTAACGCATTCACTTAGTGAAGCAGTGGGCAGCTTATCCAGTCCTCATAAATAACCTTACACACTGCTGCTGTGCCCCCTTTCACCCACAAAGTGGCGCTGTTGCTTCATATGTCACCTCTGTCTCTGTCCTGGGTGCTGACTTCTGTGTCGCTGTCCGTGGTGCTGATTTGCCACCCAGAAAGGAGCTCAGTAAATAGCAAATAAATACATAAACAAACACGATTAATCCTGTAAACTTACCCACATGTAATTATGTGTTTATGTAGCTGTCCACTTTTATTCGCGGGTATTTGGCTCCGTTATGCTTCCCTGCAGTGCCATTATGCTTAATTGCCTATATTAGCATAACCAGGACTTCTGAGGGATGTGTAGGGGATGACTTATTGCATGCAGTATGCTTCACATGTTCTGGCCTGATATACAAGCAGGAAACCTGGATCTGGCAAAGTGAGACTTACTCAGAACAGGTGAAACAGAGGACAACGGGGGTGATGTCATGCGGTGGCTCGTTCTCATTACCTGTTGTACTTGTGGAAATTCCTGACATTGTAGTTGTTCATTACCACTCTGATCACATTGTTTGGGTTGCTCTGCTGCCATCTTGTGACTGAGAATCAAATGATAAACCCTGTGAAGCTACAGACTGTGGGGAGGACGCCACTGGCTGGGAGCAGAACAACTGTAGGGAAAAGATGAAGTGAAGATAAGGAGACTGCTGATTGATTATGATGATTGTAATGATGTGTATTAAGGTTGGATCCCTTCTTATTGTTACTGCTAATGAAAATTGTGGTATGAGATGCGTGACTTGTTTTCAGCCTCTGAAATGAAAAAGAGTGAAAGAAAAAGTTTCAGAAGGGACATACAGATCTACTTATTTTTTAAGCTTGTGTAGGCTTCTTTTCCAATAACCTGAGCACAAGCCAGTGAGAAGTGATGATGAAGATTGAGAGAGGAGTGGGTTTCTTAGGAGGTTTGCTGGTGGGAAGAAATGTTTCCTATGCTACACTCACAGGAGGAAAAATAGAGAATAACCATTATTGCGAGTGTGTGCAATCAACTCGTTGCCATTGAAGTGGTTGCCTCAAAGATGAGGACCAGGTATGTGACCACTCATAGCTACCATCTTCAAAGCAAAAGTCAGTCTGCTCTCAACTTGCAGCTGAATGAGGTCAGGTTGACCCTTACATGCAATTTGTTTTTGATAATATGTTAAATAACTGGGAATAACTGCAAACCCGTTGTGGTACACCTAAAGAGAAATTCATATTTACTACTCACATTCAGAGTCCAGCCAGATTCATCCATCCGAGGTGCGATGATTGATCCATGTATCGATGGTATCATTACCAAAGAGCGATCAAAGTATTGGATCAATAGGGTGAAAGGATCAATACTTTGTTTCTATCCTCTAAGTTTGCCACGCTTGACTTTTCTCAGTTCATGGGCAGTTATTTTGCGCCTTGGTTTTTCCACACGCTTCTTGCGACCCTGTTGACTATTTTGAATGAAACGCTTGATTGTTCGATGATCACGCTTCAGAAGCTTTGCAATTTTGAGACTGCTGCATCCCTCTGCAAGATATCTCACTATTTTTGACTTTTCTGAGCCTGTCAAGTCCTTCTTTTGACCCATTTTGCCAAAGGAAAGGACGTTGCCTAATAATTATGCACACCTGATATAGGGTGTTGATGTCATTAGACCACACCCCTTCTCATTACAGAGATGCACATCACCTAATATGCTTAATTGGTAGTAGGCTTTCGAGCCTATACAGCTTGGAGTAAGACAACATGCATGAAGAGGATGATGTGGACAAAATACTCATTTGCCTAATAATTCTGCACTCCCTGTATAAGACTAAGGTAGTTGGCAAATGTTTCCCCGGGGGTCCAGACACCATTTAAAGGTTCCGGGAGAGACCATTGGTAAAGAGAGTGTGGTGAATCTTTTTGTGCTTGGGTTTCTGGGTTTTTATAATATTGGGTTTGGTGTAACATTAAAGTGTGAAATATTTATTAATATGTAAATGTGAAAATGTATTTATGTATTTATTTATTCTTATTGATATATTGTATACTGTGGTGGAAGGTTGGGATTTAAGAATTTACCTGAGAGTGGAATAATGGTTTAGTCTGTGACAGCTGAACATATTTAAGGCTGCCAGTTGTCATTAGAGGGGGATTTTTGTGCTGTGAAGAAGCTCGAAGTTAATTGTTGTAAGGAGAGCTGTATAGCAAATAAATACTTTTTGTTCCACTACACTTGCCTTGGTCCATCTCACTGTGTTTCCAGCTGCTAAGGGCCGTCTTGTTACATCGTGTTAGCTAATTGTACTGGAAAGCAAAAATCACAGTGATTTAGTGTTTATCTCATAAATAACGACACCCTGCTCACCCCTATATAAGCTTTTATAGGTTAAAAATATTGGTATTGGTTTTGTCAATACTTACTCTGTATTCATTTGGAACTGGATCGATATCAAAATTTGCTGTATCAACACACCACTTACTCATAGATTAGAAACAGAAACGTGAAGGCAATCTGTCTGCATTTAAAAATTATACAGCAGCTATTAGAAAACCTTTAACAAACTATCTGAGACTGATTGCAGTCAGGACTGCAATAGTTTGGAGACAGGTTGCATTCTATGCAGTTGCCTTAGTGGCCCGCTACAGTCAGACAAGACATAAAATAATGTATTTGGCCACAATGATAAGAGGGATGTGTGGAGGAGTAAAAGTGAGGCTCTCAAACCTGAGAACACTGTAACAAATGTCAAGCATGGTGATGGTAGCATCACAATCTAGGCTGTTTTGCTGCCAGTGATGCTGGTACATTGTGCAAAGTGGATGGAATAATGAAGAAGGACTCTGTCCAAATTGTTCAGTTTCACCTCCAATCAACAGCTGGATGATTGGAACTTGGACACAGTTAGGTGCTCCATGAGGAAAATCTTCCCAAACACACATCGTAATTAGCTTTGGAATAGATAAAGCAGGCTAACATTAAGCTTCTGGAAAGGTCTTTCCAAAGCCCGATGAAAATTTATGAAAACTATAAAACTGCTCAGACCTAAATAAATAGGTCTATTTAAATGAACTCTACCAATTTTACCAAACAGAGTGGTCACATATCCAGTCAGAATTATTTTCCGAGACTTGTTGATTGATACCAAAAACAACCCAGTCAGGGTGCAACGTAAGGGACATTTAACCAAATATTAGTGAGGGTGTATGTATATATTTGAGCCTGTGTTGATTAGAGAAAACCCAAAATAAATTCAAACTTGTGCACCTAATTCTCATTT
>NW_024582680.1:142668-192642 GCF_018398535.1 Haplochromis burtoni | reverse complement strand
CAGTGTGTCGCCCACTGAAATGAGCCCACATTATTAATATTTTGCTCGCTTCCACAGCATGTCTTTATCCTGTTTTCCTTCTCTCACCCCCAACTGGTCACAGCAGATGGCCCCGCCCCTCCCTGAGCCTGGCTCTGCCAGCGGTTTCTTCCTGTTGAAAGGGAGTTTTTCCTTCCCACTGTTGCTCATAGATTGTTGGTGTTTTCTCTGCTATCTTTGTATTATTGTACCGTCTTTACCTTACAATATAAATAATATAATATAAACCCCTTGAAGCAACTGTTGTTGTGATTACGTGCTATATAAATAAAACTGAATTGAAAATTGAACTGAATTGCTTTAAGTAGTGCTGTCAGTGTATCGCCCTGTGGTGGGGCCGGACGGTGCTAACACGTTAACGAGCTGACCACGCTAACGAGCTAACCACGCTAACGCATTGACACCGTGCAGCCCCATGCCGCGTTAATCGCGTTATGGCGTTAAAGTCATTTTAACGAGATTAACGCTGACGCCACTACCTTTAAATTAATTGTTAGGGGGGGGGGGAACAGAACCGCATACCTCAAACATGCAATATGACAAATCTCTGAACCGTTTTGTGTTGACTGTCTCGTCTATTTTATTTATAGTCTATAGCATATTTTAACCAAAGAAGTGGACCCAGAGTGCTTAGGAGACAGGCACATTCACATTCCAGGTTCCCAAAACAGCCCAGTTTTATAATAAACGAAAAGTTGAAAGATATGTTTTTGTCGTGTGCAGTGTTGGGTAAGTTACTTTAAAATAGTAACTTAGTTACATTACTAGTTACTTCTCTCAAAAGTAACTCAGTTACTTCAAGTTACTCGTTACTTTCAAAGTAACTAGTTACTAGGGAAAGTAACTTTGGTTTTACTCAGAATTCTCTTGTTAATGTGTTGCTTCCATAACTTTGCCAGTCTTCTAGCTTGCTTACTTGCCACAAGTGCACTGTGCCACCTACCAATAGAAAGGAAAAGATAATGTGCATATTTCCACGAGAGAAATCCCACGCCTGGACCGTCATTGACTGCTGCCATGATTCTAGCCTACGTCACAGAGTCATGTGCGCCTTTTACATCCAACACAAAAACTGCAGTCGTGGTGCTTTCGATTGTACTCAGAACTCGAAATTCTGCCTTCTGAATAGGAAGATGTAGGTAACACAATCTATCAATCTTTGTTGAAGATTCAGATAATTATTTTTTAAAAGCAGACATTTTAAATGAGAATAAGAAAGAAAAGTATTTCTTTGTGCCCCCCTCTCCCTGTTAATGCCCTACCTGCCCCCTGGCAACACTTTGCTAGACCCGCCCCTGCACAGTTACCAGCTGTCAGCTACCTAAAAAAGGATCCTGGTGTTATTTGTCTCTCAGAAACAGTTCATAACTTCCCTTCAACTCATTCATGTCACCTAAAAGGTAAACCTGTTTCTCCATCACCTGTTCAGCTCTGATGATCCAGTAAGGACATCTCCTGGTTTCATCTTCATGTTTCCCTCTCACCAGATAACCAAACCATATCATGACCAGCAGCTTTTTTCAGCTGTGGCTCCAGCAAACATCAGCTGATACTAGAAATTAATATTAAATAAATTCTAACAACAGCTGATCAAGCTTAAACGTGCTGCTGTTGTTTAGCGCGACATCCGCTGGTTTCCTCTTTCGGCGCAAAGTGGGCGATAAACAAACAAGAGAGCCGATCAGCTGATCATTGATCAGTTTTCATGATGAAGTAGAAACGGGAGAGGGAGGGGGAGAATGAGAAGAAGAGGCAGCTGTGCAGCAAAGACACAGAATAACTCCAGCTTTGTGTCTTTTTCATTGTAGCTGAATTACGGGACAAACTGTTCCTTTTCACCTCAATAAGAAACGCGTAATATTTTCTCTGAATACCAGACGGGACGGTTGGCAACTCTAATAACTTATGAACAAAATAAAGTTCAACATCATAACTTCATAGCACCACCCAGCTGTATAGAAACTCCGTCATGCTAGCTAGCACGCAGTACGGAAAAAGTCAGAATAACGAAAATAAACTCCACCTAAACTTGGTTCATATCTGACCCAGAGAGACTGCAGGTCATAACTTCTTACCTGAAGTTCAGTTCACACTTGGACCGGCGGCCGCCTCGGGTCTCTTTTCCTTCTGCGTCCCTTTTCCTTCATCCACCTGCTGGCCTCCACCACTTGCTAATGTTACTGAATCTGTGGAAGCTCCGCGATAGCCACCACACGAAGTAACGAGTAACGAGCCTATCTAAATCCCAGTAACGACTAACGCGTTCCTGATTTTGGCATAATAACTAGTTACCGTGCTCGTTACCACAATAATAACGTAGTTACTGTAACGCGTTACTTAATAACGCGTTAGTCCCAACACTGGTCGTGTGTAAGGAAGAGGACTCCCTTACTACATTTATTTATATTATATTATCTGTATAGCACTTTAGAGCACACCTTTCACTTTATTAAAAGCACCTTATCAAGCACTTTATTTAGCATTGCACTTTAAGCATGGATTTGCACACAAGAAGTTTATTTATGACTATTTATTGGGAATTTTAAAATCAGTTGGTAGCCTTATTTCAGATCCTGCACAGCTGCTCCTCATCAAGGAATGTGGTGGTTGTCTGTCAGGAGAGAAGAATGGTGATTGAGATTGTGATTAAGGTTTACCAGTAAGGAAAACTAATGCAAATGTGTGTGTGAAATCTAGGGATAAAAGTGGTGCAAATAAGTGTTTGAAGATAATGATTACTCACCTTTCTTGCCTGTGTCCTCTTCAAGGTGTTTGGGCAAATGTTTCCCTGGGGCAGTGTTGCCAACTCCTCAGTAAGGAAAATCGCTATTGGTTGTCCTAAAAGTCGCTAGAAGTCGCTAAATGACGTCATCGCCTTTTGCATAATTGTTCATGCTAATCTAATCTAATTGTAACCTATGTTGTTGGAGAGAGAAATAACTGTCATGGTCTGGTTGGGCACCTGCAGGTCTCAGACAGCGGCTCCTCCTCCTTTAGGCGGAGTCCGGTTGCCCCTCCCGGGCTGACCACCTGTGAGCAATCGTGCCAGCGGTATATCAGACCTGCGCTCTCAACCCCTCATCGCCTGAGTATCTGCTATTCCCATGTTAGTTCTGTGGAGCATCCTAAACCTTGTCTTAACGCCGTGTGATGACTCACCTGTCCTTTCTTGTCCTCAGTGATAGCACCCGGAGTGGAGATCTTGTTCCCCTCGCTCCCATCCTCCTGGACCGGGGCCGCCAGCTGCTTACACAACGTGGCCTGCCGGCCCACCGCTCACCTGCCTGCCTCCCCACGCCTCGACCGCTTCCGGATTTTCCCCCCACCTGTCCCCTCCATCTGAAACCAAGTAAGGCAATTCAATTCAACTGCGGAGGATTGTTGGTTGTCTGCTGGATCCCTCTGATCGTGATCTCCTCTTGTTCCAGTGCCCCCGGCCCCTGCCTAGTCCTGTTTCTACCTCCCCGCTGTCCCCGCTGTCAGCTGTCTCCTAGAGGTGTCTAGGTCGCCCTCATTATCCCCGACGAACCCTACGCGCCACTAGTGTGGTGGCGTCGCTTTATGTTTTACCTTTGTTTACCTGTGGGCGGAATAAATCATTTGTTTTCAGTCACCTCGCTTCCGGGTTGGTTTCTGCGCCTGTGTCCATCCCTGTTCCCTCGTGCCGCTGGGGGAACCGTGGAAGAGACATAAAGTGAGTAAAAAACGTCCTAAATGCATTTAGAGTTTATTTAGAACTACAAATTAAATTTCTTTTAGCAATTATTGTTTTTTTTAATGTCACAATTCCAACCCTGCTCCTTTACCCGGGCTTGGACCGGCAAAAGTGACCCGAAATAGGCACTCTGGTGGAGTTACTTTGTGTGTGTGTGTTTATAAGTAGTTTTAAACCTTGTGATCCACAAAACAGCATAAGAGTAAAAGAAGAACTGACTGCGTTACAGCACCCGCTGCTTGTTGAGAGTAAAAGCGATACGCGCTTTCACGTCTTTTTTTAGCGACTTTTTTTTAGAAAAAAAGTCGCTAAGGGGTCTGAAAACTCGCTAAATACAGGGAGTGCAGAATTATTAGGCAAGTTGTATTTTTGAGGAATAATTTTATTATTGAACAACAACCATGTTCTCAATGAACCCAAAAAACTCATTAATATCAAAGCTGAATGTTTTTGGAAGTAGTTTTTAGTTTGTTTTTAGTTTTAGCTATTTTAGGGGGATATCTGTGTGTGCAGGTGACTATTACTGTGCATAATTATTAGGCAACTTAACAAAAAACAAATATATACCCATTTCAATTATTTATTTTTACCAGTGAAACCAATATAACATCTCCACATTCACAAATATACATTTCTGACATTCAAAAACAAAACAAAAACAAATCAGCGACCAATATAGCCACCTTTCTTTGCAAGGACACTCAAAAGCCTGCCATCCATGGATTCTGTCAGTGTTTTGATCTGTTCACCATCAACATTGCGTGCAGCAGCAACCACAGCCTCCCAGACACTGTTCAGAGAGGTGTACTGTTTTCCCTCCTTGTAAATCTCACATTTGATGATGGACCACAGGTTCTCAATGGGGTTCAGATCAGGTGAACAAGGAGGCCATGTCATTAGTTTTTCTTCTTTTATACCCTTTCTTGCCAGCCACGCTGTGGAGTACTTGGACGCGTGTGATGGAGCATTGTCCTGCATGAAAATCATGTTTTTCTTGAAGGATGCAGACTTCTTCCTGTACCACTGCTTGAAGAAGGTGTCTTCCAGAAACTGGCAGTAGGACTGGGAGTTGAGCTTGACTCCATCCTCAACCCGAAAAGGCCCCACAAGCTCATCTTTGATGATACCAGCCCAAACCAGTACTCCACCTCCACCTTGCTGGCGTCTGAGTGGACTGGAGCTCTCTGCCCTTTACCAATCCAGCCACGGGCCCATCCATCTGGCCCATCAAGACTCACTCTCATTTCATCAGTCCATAAAACCTTAGAAAAACCAGTCTTGAGATATTTCTTGGCCCAGTCTTGACGTTTCAGCTTGTGTGTCTTGTTCAGTGGTGGTCGTCTTTCAAAAAAAAAATCATTAAAGATGCTGCACAGTCATCCCAACCGGAAAAAAGAACAGTTAACAGAACAGCTCAAAATTAGCATGATATTCATGAGTGTACTGTATGCTGGCGTGGTAACAGTGTGGACTCTTGTGTAAGTAACACTGGACCTTTATGCACAGACTATCAAAAGAATAGGAACCTTTTCAGTTGACTGCTGATTAATATGGTCATATTTTCACTATAGAGTCGAGCACGAGAGGCATGAAGTCGCGCTCACAGCACTGTCATCCATCACCAAACAGCTTTAAGCCTCTTTAAAATCGAATGAAGTGTGTTTTGTAAGAAATCTCAATTGAAGTTCAGGTAATTACTGAGTATTTGATTAGCAGTATTAATACCAACCCTGCACGGACCAGGAAAATTGCCCACAACCATATTTTACCGTAGATGCACAAGATCAAGCGGTAATGCTATACTCAGGCCAGCACGAGTATAATACTCATGTTGGGTTTTACTACATGGGTCGCTGCATGGAGCATGAAACTAAAACACAGCCAAGAGTTTAATTATCTCCAGGTTCAGCTCTGTTCATGAAGCACTTTGGATAAAAGCCTCCACTGATTGGCAGAGGTTTGCAGTAGAATGAGCATAATAGTAGAGCAGAGTGAGGTGTCAGAACAGGGGGTTGGGCCCTGTACTGTTATTATCAAATTCCCCACATTACACTGCTAGGTGTTAATCATCAGAGAGGAGGGATGATTGTGGTTTGATGACAGAAAAAGAAAGAAATCGAAATTCATCTCAGCCACCACTTTCAAAGTAGTGTTATTGTTTGTTTCTTAAGCTTTTCTTGTCACTATTGTTTCATAATGTGTTTGTCTTGTCAATTCCGTTTTATTTAAATAGCACCAAGTCCCAAGAACAGCTGCCTTAAGGCGCTTTATATTGTTAGATAAAGAGCCTACAATAATAGAGAGAGAAACTCCAACAATCAAACAATCAGAAGTTCGAAAGAAAACTTTCAACTAGTTATAGCCCATCAGTAAAGCACCAAAAACAGGCTGCTTTCCATTAAGATGGATTCAAATGTGGCTAAATGTACAAATAACACAATTGTCCTCACATTAGAATAATATTTTAATAAATAAATAGCAGCATCACACAGAAAAAAAACATCATGTGGATGGTGACATAAATTGTAAAAACTCATAAAAATGTGTCATAGACAAACATTCACAATTAAAATGGTATAAAAAACAAAAAAATAAAATAAAACAAAAAAACAAACATCCACTACATAACACAAAAAAGTTCAACGCATAAAAAGTTCAAACCCACGAACGCCGGATAATACAAGAACGAGACAAACCAGATTTCTGTGTCGATGCAAACCAGCATCAAAGAGGGTGTTTAAATTCGGGGCTCGAGAACGAATGTCGTCTGCAATGAAATTGGATTTAGAGTTGCTGGGTTTGTCAGACTCTTGAACATCCTGGCTACTTTCTGAGCCGTTTAGTGACAGAGTTGCATGTTTGGGAAGATCAACCAGAGTACCTTTCAAAAAGCTCTGCTGAAAAGTCTGATTAGCATTTTTGCAAATGCATTTTTATCTGAAAACTGTAACATGTTGCGAGCTCCTGGGGTTCTCTTACACCCTTTGACATCCTTCCAAATGATCCGGAAATGGCAGGAATTATTTTGTGTTTAATTGCAGCAATTTATTGCTATTTCCGTGAGATAGAAAAGTAAAGATTATGACATTCTGGGAAATATGTGCATTTGACTTTGTTGCTGTTTTTTATGATTTTATATACACAATAGGATGTGCTCATATGAGTTGGCATTTCAAAAGTCTTGTCCAGCGTTATGTTTGGACTGAAATATTGAGAACTGATGTAAAAGCGCAGAGGATATTTTTGCTACATGCTTACATCACACCAGAAAACTGTCAGGATGATATTTTCTGGGCCAAAGTGAGTCCGGACAGAATCAGGATCATATTAAATAATCAAGGCTTGCTAAGGTTGGCTTTAGTGCTTTTTCTTCTCCTTCATGATGAACAGGGTACATTGCCAAACAGAATAGATCTTCTGTTATGTATAAGTTGCTGGAAAATAAAAAAAATGTTATTTTCTAACCTTTTAACAAGGTTAGAAAATAAATCTGGTGATGCTAGAGAGTAGGGTTAGGGATATGTTAAAGTCAAAGTTTTTCTATAGAATTTCTGCCTATTTGGAAGAAATGCAAACACTAATACCTGCAATGCCAAAATGAATTTATTAATTGTGTGTGTATTGCAACCATAATCCCACCCTGGGGGGAGACCAGGAGGATGTTAAAAGGTTAAGCTCTTGAGTATACTCCACTGTGGACACCTGATGACTGAGTAGTCTTTCCTGATTGAAGTCTGCCACCTGAGGCGCTTACATAGTTGGCATGCAATTTCTCCTCGGATAAGTCAGAGCTGTTACAAAAAGCATGCAAGCACAGGGACATCCACATGGACCCTTGCACTCACTGTTTGATGATGAAATTACTTGCAGACATACAAAGTATAATCCCGGCTTATGTGCCAGGTGTTATTCAAATATACTATTTAATCATAATGCGTTATAAAATATGCACTTACAGCAAAATGAAGCCTGGCATAGTGCATCATTTTATACCAAAAGGAGGAGATTCTGATGTAATCATCATAAAAAAATCATAAAAATTACGAAATGAACCCCCATTAGCACTAGCATGTCAGACCTGTCTTCAAGTGCTAGCATGGAGTAACTAATATTTGCTAGCTAGTTAGTGCTATTGAAATTTCAAAACTATAATTCACAATTTGTGGCCACAAAAGAAGTTCTTATAATACTTCTACTTGTTGGGTTTTTTAAATAAATAATAAATGACAGATTATGTATTATTCAGACGTGTTGCTAAGGCTAGCAGGTTCACTCTGCTCCCAGTGTTTATGCTAGCCTAGGCTAACAGTGTCCTGGCTTTGCTAATGATCATATAATTAAAGCAAAAAAACACATTTCTCATAATGTCAGAACATTCCTTGAGTCTCTGTATAGACACATAATTCCTTGAAAATGTAAAATGATTCATACCAGGTAAGAAAATGTGTCAGCTAACACAAGATACAGCGCATTGTCATCCCTTTATGAGTTTCTATATACTGCTGTAGCATTTCTGGGATTTTTCCTTTAATCTTTAACATAAACCCAAAAAGCTCCCGGAGAGGGAAGAATCTTTCTCTCTTTCTTTGTACTGAAAAGAAAGTCTGTCAGAAAACGGCTCCAGCTATGTCTATACACACCAGGCCTGGATCGAATTTCACTGAAATCTTTTCAGAGTGATTGCTTTGAGCTGTCCGGACAGGACTGGCACCTGCAGGGACGTTCGCGGTTCAGTCCACTGTGCTGGACACAATCAATAAAACCCAGAAAAGCTTCTGAATCAATCTCAGACTGCAATTTGAGCCAAGCTCGGTACACACACAGGTACACGAGAAACATAGAGCTATTACATTGTGACATAGTGAGTTGGCTGGCCTGGCAGCGGCTCTTTCCATGCCGGAACACAATCCTTTCAACCACGTTCAGAGAGTCCTCTCTTCTCCTTTTATTTTTTTTCTTGTTTTTCCCCTTGTTTACATATTATTGTGATAATTGGGAAGTCAATGAGGATAAAATGCCCGAATGCTGTTTGGATGGTGCGTTTTGTTGATTGCCCTGTGTTTGTTCTTTATTTCTTTCCTGTACTTCACAAGAAAGCAAAAACCTAAGTGAGGCAGAGAGGACCTTTTGAACAACACTTTAAACATGCATGATATTCGTGGGTCAAACCTCATTGTTGGCTTGCCAACATTAGCTCATGTAGATCTCTCCTTGTGGAGACAAAAGTGGTGCCAATGCCCACTGGGTAAGTCTGTAGCATACAAATAGTGGATAAATTATACAGAGGCGCATAGAATTAGAACAAAGGGAACTATTATGGTTCATTCTAATTGCATGCAGAGGTGGCTGCAGACCTCAGGCTCTAGGTTCGATTGATCACATTGAAGGCTTTGACCTTTTACTCTTTGATTTTGAAGGGCATAGGGGAGATTATGGGCAATAAACATTCAAGTGTTTGTAAGTTCTTAGTGTTTTTATATGCTTGAGGCGAATATTAAGAACATCAAATATTGATTTCTAGAGAAACTGCCATCTACTATACAAAAGTAGTCATTAAGTGTGAGCCAGTCAGAGATATTATGTTTTAGAAAGTATTCGTTTAGAAAAACGAGGCAGATTGAACAAAGACTGGTCAATAAAGTGGAAACAGTGGATGGAAAGAGATTTTCCAATAATGCAAAGTATTCATCTTTCATTTTAAGGGTCTTTTTTTCTACTAAATAGCCATCTTTCTAGTATTGTTTTCTTTTATGGAGAAGCGCTGTGATTTTGTTTTACTTTGAAAAACTCCAGTAAATTTAGCCCAACTTTTAATTTAAGGTTAAATCTTCTTTATACATTCATATCTTATCTTCTAAGAGGCGAAGTTCTTGATGAAAAGCATGAACTTGACCTTCAAACTCCACACAGTATTATATCTTTTGTAAGGCGGAGTGTTGCAGATACTTAGTCTTTGCTGTTTTAAAACAAGTTTTCCATCCAGCATTTTGGGTATTTTACTTCCACAGGACACATTGGATCAATAAAAACAAGCAGGTTTGTAAAGCTAGCAGAGTGCTGTATTACCTATCTGCATCTTTGACTGCGTCTTTGACTTAAGATTATATAGTCTACATTAGGGGTGTTGTCCAGAATCGTCCCAGCAAATGGATCCCATCCTGGTTGGCCGAGTGTTTTTGAACAACGTTCAGGGTGCAGAGAAGGAATTTTTGTCTTTAACACGAAGTTTTACAAACTGCCATGAGAGCGACTGGACAAACTGCTGATTATTTCTTCCTGACAAAGATGTTATTAATGGTCTGTCACACCAAACCAAGTTTGTAAAACCAGTGAGCTGTGTCTTTTGTTTGATTTATGACCCTGGGATTTCTTTGCGGTGACGGTCGACCAGAACTAAGACATATTTTTGAAGATCTAGTTCCTTTTTCAGGCCATCTCAGGCTGTTCTTCATCGATTTTGTAAATGGATAGTTCGTTAAATGTGAATGCCTTGACAGTAAAAACTAAAAGCTGAGGTATTTCTAGCAGGAATTAGAATCGGGCCGATTAGAACTACCTCATGATGTCCTCTGTTATCTCGGATAAATTTGTGAATTTGTTCATGAGAAAATCAAACTGCAGGTATTTCATCCAGAGTGGATGAAGCATGCCGTCTTGTCAGATGTCAATAAAAATGTGGGAGGAGGGAAAGTGGGAGTGAGAGAGGTGGAGTCAGAGTGACAGGGCTCTGAGTGTTGGGGACTTTGTCTCTTAGGGTATCGACTTTCTGTCCGTCTCACGGATGAAATCTAAAGCTACTTGGTCTTAACTGTGAGTTACTGTGAAGCTGTAGCAGATCAGAGAGTCTGACTCAGTGCAGGGTTGAAACACTGCCAAGCAAACCATCATTGGAGCTTTAGTTTCAGTGTAATTCTTCGATTATTACTAAAATTTGTTGATTTATATGCAAACAAAGCCATTAGTGTTCTTTCACTTCTTCCTTTTTTGGCTTTCACTCTACCCTTCAAGCAGGTTTTAGCCTGCAGAATGACTGAAACGGGACTAAATTAATAACTGTCCTTGAATACAAATCCCTCATTCTTTTCTTTTTTAAAGTAGATGACACAGAGGTTCTTTTCAATTCAAGGATGTGTCCTTCACAGATGCCCAGAATATCAAATTGCGAAGATTTGTGCTTGTAGATGATATGAAAATCCTGATGCGCAACCTGATAATATGATATGCATGCTCATTAGTTTGGGATATAGTCAAGATTAAAGTCACATATAAGTTGTGGCAAATCAATCAAAAATCAAACCTGCTTTGACTCAAACTTTTCATTTATTTGCATGAGGCTACGTTACACTGTAGTCTTGTTTTAATGGCTGAATGCAAAAGATATACATTTCCCCGTTTGGCTTGTATAAAGAAAAGAGTGGGAATGAGTAATGAGTGTAAACATGAAAAGAGTTCAACTTAACATAAAAAAATTACATATAATGCATTCCTTTTAGACTGTTTTACTTTTATTTAAGATTTCATTGGTTGCTTTGAGTTAAAAACCTGTGGAAGTAGTGAATTTAGCATTTTGCAAAGTGTTTCTGTTGGTCAACAGAAGCCAGAGCCTGTCAGCTGTGTTAAGCTAAAGGCCTGCACCTTGTTTCTTAGCTCTTGTATCCCCCTTATTCAGTCCAATAAAGGAGAAGGGGGGAGGGTAAGAGGCGACCTCTCTGAGTCATGTGACCACTAGATGGCACTGTGAGTCCACCAGAGACCAGCGGTAGTACATTCCTTTATGTTGGTCCCCTCAGACACCCTTCAACTGCAGTTTCCTTCAGAGAAACATCCCCCTCCTGTCGGCTGAATAGTTTCATTAAACATGCTGGAGAGGTTCATTCAGATGACTCTCAGGACTGCTGTTGTTGTCAAGCTCGACCGGCACAAAAATATATTTGGTTTAGTTTGCTTGGTGTGGAGGGAATCCACGTGGACCCGAGCTCGGACTGCATTTTGACTCTGTGTGAAGGCTTGAAGGCGTAGTTTGACCCCAGTGGCCTCCCGGTTGGTGCTTGACTCTGTAACCTGCGTCTGTGGGACTCCGTGAAGGGCCACTTGACTTAATGCTAGGTTGACGAGAGCTGGCTCTCCACCGACCTCTTCACTTCATCCCTTTCAGTGGATCTCAGCTGGTATTGTCAATGCCATGAGGAGCCCCCACATCTTGCCACTGATGAGTGCTTAGATGTATAGGTAAAGGCCTGGTGGATGCCTTTGTTTTCTATTAATGTTATGAAAGCCAACATTTACAAAACGAGCACACTGGAAATATTGGTTTTCATTCTACCTTTCCAACCCGAAATATTAACTCTTCCGGTTTCTTTCCACATTGATGGACATAGTACGGAGAAAAAGGCTTGTCAGCAGAGACTAGTCCTTTTCCCAGTAAGAGTCCTCACTACAGTTGAAACCAGTAGAAAAGCTGTCGTGTCCAAGCACCAGCCCTGCTTGGAACAGCATCTGCAGGTTGCAGAAGACTAAAACTGACCGGATGCACACAGTCACACGCTGCTTGTGTGTTCTCTCGGGGCAGGGCTGTAGCTGATGAGTGACAGCTCCGGCTCCAGCTCCGGCTCAAGCTCCGTTTCCGGCTCTGTTTCTGAAAGCATGCAAATGTTCTGGCACTCCGAAATGCTCTGCGAGGTTATTCCGAATTGCGTCCCATCGTCCGTCGTGTCCTCCGGGTCCACTGCGAGCCTCCCGTTATCCCCCCTACCGCCATTGCGACAGTTACTGTTGCGGTCCACACCTGCCTTCCCGTGATCGCCTATAAGAAGAGGAGTCACGGCGTGTGAAGGGCATGGCGGTGGGACGAGGAGGGTTTTGCAACCCTGGCTGGCTGCGTTGGCCCCGACTTTGTACTGGCACCTGATGTAGCTGGAGAACGCTCTCCTGTAGGTCTTATTGAAGAGGGTGTAGACCAGAGGGTTGACTCCAGAGGAGATGTAACCCACCCAGACGAAGACGTTGAGGAGGTCGTGGAGCAGTGACTCGTTGCAGGAGTTGCTGCACAAGACGAAGGTGACGTTGGTGATAAAGAAGGGACACCACATGATGAGGAAGAGGAAAAAGACGATTCCTAGAACCTAGAAGAAGAGAGAGGGGGAAAAGGAAGAGGAGGAAAGAAAGAATAAGAAGAAGATAGTGAATAGAAAGTTTGCCAGTTTGAATTCCTTCCAACCGAAACGTTCTTTTTCTTTCAATATCCCAGCGATTGCACCACTTCTAGTAGAATTGATGATGATGCATTAAACGAGACATTAAATAGTTTTCAGACTTTGTAACCTTGTAACCGGAAGGTCGCCGGTTCGATCCCTGGGCTCTCTGTCCTGGTCGTTGTGTCCTTGGGCAAGACACTTTACCCTACTTGCCTACTGGTGTTGGCCAGAGGGGCCGATGGCACGATATGGCAGCCTCGCCTCTGTCAGTCTGCCCCAGGGCAGCTGTGGCTACAACTGTAGCTTGCCTCCACCAGTGTGTGAATGTGAGAGTGAATGAATAGTGGTATTGTAAAGCGCTTTGGGTGCCTTGAGAAGCGCTATATAAATCCAATCCATTATTATTATTATTCAGAAAAGGCTACAGTATGCTATAACAACTGTATAAGGCAACCTTTTGGCAAACACATCCAATTTGCTGTGTACACTGACCCCTAGTGGTCAAACAGTGGCGCACTTTTAAGTATTTACTTCTAGTCTAAGTAGTACTGAGCACTATTTGAACGTTTTTGACTACACCGCTGATGGTGTATGCCTGAGGATTATTACTCAGGAATCACCTTTTTAACCTAATGGTAACTTTATTTAATTTTAACACAGCACAACCAAAGTAAGACCAAGTTAAAAAGCCTTTTGTTTGAAAGCTTTAGAGGTTTTTCCACCAAAGCATTCCGAAATTGAAATTGTTGGGGTGTGGATTTTGCTATTCTTGGGATCATTGTCCTGTTGCATGACACAAAACATCTGCTTTTGTAGAGGTTGATCTCAGACTCGCAGACTCTACAGACTTCAGTTGTTGTTCATCTCAGGTTGTGTTTAAGACCAAATATATACTTTTTAATGTCCTGATTTGTAAACCATTAAAACTTTAAGAGGGTGTACTTATTGCACATTTATCATTTACCCCCTGATTACACGTACTAATCTTTTTATTCTCACCTTTGAGGCCCGTCTCTCATTTTTTATGGCCTGCATCATCCCCCGGCGACCGTGACTTGACGCATCGCTCCGGCCCGGTCCAGCTGCCGGCGAGCTGAGCTGGGACGCCACCTCAGAGCTGGGAATGATGCTGATGCTATCTGAGGTGGAGGCGCTGAGCAGAATGCTGGGCTCTGTGCCCTTCAGGCAGCTCAAGGTGTTTCGTCTGCTTTGAGGAGGCGGGACCTTCAACTCTGAGCAAGGGGCAAAAAAACAACCATTTAAATTTCAAACTTTTGCCTTTAAAATGTTTTAGTGGAAAGCTGAATGGCTGGACTTGCACATGTTATCATTATGTGTCAACCAGAAAACTGCTGCCTGTACAGCCAGCCAATGAAAGAATGTCAAGTTTTCTATTAACACTGCAGCTGATATTTTGTAGGGTAGAGGCGAGATGAAAAGTTAAGGCACGAGCTGAATGTTTCATTTTCAATTTTCTGTGTCTGGGATTGGAGAGAGGATAAGATGGAAAATGGGCAGAGACTGCAGTATCATGCAATTTTATCTGAACTGGAGAAGCCAAGGCTTGGCCTGGAATGGGAAACGTCCGAGTGGCGCCCAAACTGATCAGATCAGATAGATGCTGTTTTCTCAGCAGCACAACAACATCTCAGGAAACAGCTGACGAAGTGTGCTTTCTGTTTCGCCTTACCCACTGTAAGTGCTCGGAGCTGGAGAAACTTTTTTGCAAAGCTTTGTCCTTCTGTTATTCCCGCTGAGCAACGTGGCCTACACGTGATTTACGATGACAATGCAAACTCTTAGGTATCGAGAAATCCCTCTGGGAATCCTGTAATTATGCACTTCAAGAACATACAGTAATTATAGAAGCACTTGCCTTGTAGAGAGGTGTAGACCAAGCTCATTATTTCTAGTATCATAAACCTGAAAAACATCTGTTATGGGCTTTCTCATGCATAACTAAACTTAGAGAGCAGATGCATTTAATAAGGGAATACCTGATATCAAAAGTTGAAAGATAAGCAGACTTGTTACATCAGGTACACCCTGTAGGTTTAGGTCTACCCTTCCTTCGGGATAGGTTGATCTTTTGCCTTCAGCCTGGATGGCCTGCAGGCTTCTAGAGACGTGAAATGGATTGAAGATGCCAGAATTGTGATCTAAAGCTATTTCCAAGAGCTGCTTCATCACATAAGAGAGAAGGGGCTCTTTGTATCCACTCTTGTGACCAGACCAAAGTCGTTCAACCTGTTTGAGTGCTTAGCTCACATATTTGTGTGAAAACAGCCGACGTTCACATAACTGATAAACAAGGATATAGCTGCACAGTTAATTGAATATCAATCATGTTTTGGACTTTCCATAATTAAATGAGCAACAATGAAATTGCTTAAAACCGAAAGCAAATTGAAAGCAAAACTCCCTAAACATTCATGGGCAAATCATTGCCGTTCCCTACACTGTGCAATGTGAGGCATCCAGAGTGGAGTCAACTGATGCCGCCACACTACGTCTGTCCATCTCCCGCTCCCCGTCACTCGTGAACAAGCCCACGGCAAAACGCGTCAGCAGCAACTCATCCCTGACCCAGAGTGTACCCTCCTCACTATTCTCATTCCTGCCGCTTCACACTCGGCTAAAAAACGCTCCAGCGTGACCTGGAGGCCATCGCCTGACGAAGCCAACAGAACCACATCATCCACAAAAAGCAGAGACGAGATCCCGAGGTCACTGAAGTGGAACCCTTCTGCTACTTCTGTTCATAATAAATGTAAACAGACTCAATTAGGGGATCAATCAATACAATCAGAAGTAACAGGCAGATCTATAGATTTTTGTAAAGTAGGGTGATAGACCCATTGCCTTTACTGTACACCGATGAGTCATGCTCACCCACCTGAGCCAGAAAATGTCCTGACAACTCTCTGATAGAGCGACGTCCAGGACAGAGTACCACAAAATAGGGAAACAATGGCCAACCTAATTTTGAAAAAATAAAAATATCCCAAACATGATTCTAGTTTCTAGGCCATGATTTGACAAACAGGGTAAGAACTTATTGTACAGTCAGAAGAGATGATTCTTTTAGCTGCTGCTTTACTTGTGATGGATCCACATGCTTGAGTCTCAGAGGCTGGGTTTCAAACTTTCCCATATCAAAAATGGAGCTACTCAAAGTGAAGAGCTTTCTTATGTGTCTTAACACAGGGATATGTTGAAAGAGCACAGACACACATCACTTACAGAGGAACCTCCAGTATCATAATTTTACCTTATGCTAATTAGAAATTGATTATCTGCATTTGTACAGTCTTGTCATACCAATAATGAAAGTGTTGAAGACCCTGAAGCTAAAGACCAAGTCGAATAAGAAACCTAGGGTGTGTGTGCAATGAAGCATGCTGTTGGTGCTGAGCTGCTGTGGAGGCCTTCTTCATTATTAAAACACAAATTGAAATATGCCATGCTTAGGCGGTATGACTCAAACATCTCAAGAGTGGCAAAATAAAAATCCATCAATTTGTTTTGTGCTTCTTCTTGATTTAATTGCTGGAGGGTTTAATACTTATAGAGTGATTCAAATCCTTCAGAAAGTAAAACATGCTGGGATACCAGCATAAAATACATGAAAACAAAATCACTAACAATAATAATGTGTCTGTGGTTGTGTGTTATTTGCTAATACTTTCAAGAATAAATTCATGTATTTACCATAAATTCATTGGTTAAGTTAGTGGGAGATTTTCCTGCTGACATACAGGTGCAGTAAAGTCCTGGTAGGTGTTTACCTTGTGAGTCTGGAGGAGCAAGTGTATTGATCTGAGGAAGGTGGAAGGTGCTGGGTGGAGGCTGCAATGTATTTCCCATTGCTGGTGTGTGCAAAGGCTGCTGGGAAGAAGTCTTTGCCTCATACAGGAAGACTGTGGCCTGCCTCTGAAGCACCTGAAGGGGAGGGGACATAGATGAAGGCAGTAAAGTAAAGACATTACAACAGATGCATGTTGCAAAGAAGAGCAATCGCACAAACACGAAAAAAAAAGCCCTACCTGTATGGTGAGGCAGTATGTCACCACCATGATTACGAGCGGGATGAAAAAGGCCACAAAGGAGCCAATCAGCACGAAGCGCTCCTCGTTGAGGACACAGCTGCCGTTGACGAAGACCTTGTCCTTGTTGTGCAGGCCAATCACTGGAATGGGCATTGACACGCCTACAGAAAGAAAGAACGAGGGTAGCAGGAGAAAAGTCTGAACATCTTTCATTTGTAATATTTTGTGGGAACATTTTGGTGCATGCCCCTCCCTCATTTCCTAGGTTATTAAAAGGAAAGGCTGCATGGCATATATTTTTTTCCATGTGAACTGTAGCCTCTGTTCTTAGCTGACAGAAGTGGCATCCTGTGTGGTCTTCTGTAGCTGTAGCTCATCTGCTTCAAAGCTCAAGACACTCTTCTGCAGACCTTGGTTGTGACAAATTGGTATTAAACTTGCAGTTGCCTTTCTTGCCAGTCTTGCCATTCTCCTTTGGCATCAACAATGCATCTTCACTCCTGCTGCTGATTGGATGCTTTCTCCACAAACCCTAAAGATGATTGTGGTTCTGCCTTGGGTTCAGATAGTTTTCCTTCTCTACTCTAGGTTCTGTGTGGTCTTCTCAGGTCTTCTTTGAGCACAGAAGCACCACCTATTTCGCCAAATATTTTGACTGTGAGGCACTGCCCATCAGAAGAAAGACGGCTTGAAGGAAGAGGAGCTAAAACAACTTGTTTTGGACAGAGGATGTCCAAAACAAGCTACTGTGCTGCAGTCCAGTAATATAAATGTGGAGCTGGATGACCATTAAAATGTTATTAAGAGTGTTAGAAGAGTGAATGGGAACAAAATATGAACAATAAGGGCAATTTTTAGGATTTGTCTTTGTAGTGTTGTTATATTACACAGGCATAGCACAAGCAAAAGATGAATACCAATGAGTTAGAATGTAAATTGAAACAGTGGTATGCTGGGGAACTGCTGGACCTGACATTCAAGCAAATGTTAGTTTGACATGAACCTAATATACACTCCAAAAGCACCAGGCAGGAGTGGCATCGCCCAGCAGGATAATATACAGTGTGACGTTGGAAAAAACTGCAGAGGAAGCGCTCAAGCAAGATAACAAAGAGCCACATTTTTTCACTCCAAACTCCCCAGATGCCAATCTGACCAAACATACTTGGAATGCAATGAAATGAGCCTGGTTAGCAGAAGCTCCGCCCTGCAACAGAACCCAGAGTATTCACTGCAAACCCCATGATGCCAGCCACCACAGAAAATCCCCAGAGGTCCCACATCCACACCCCAGCAGGTGTCAGAGACATTTGGAGGCACAAAGCTGAATGTACTGATTGGAATCTCATGCAGGTTGTATTAATGTTCTGGTTCTGTATACACCATTTTTCACTCCATGCATCGAGTAACTAAAGCTGTATCTAATGATTCCTATTGCAAATTCCCATTGCAGTTTTTAAGGTAATGATTAATTACACCTGAAACAACACCACTTTCCACTCAGTTTTAGCGTTAGGTTATTTTAAATGCTCAGAGCCGGAGTCATTACCTGGAAACACAGAGGGTCATTTTCAGAGTAATAATCATAAATCATGGCTAGAAAATGCAACATTATCTCTGAAAACACATTTGGTGGTTTGTACCCCCGGTCCGTGAACACGCTCCTTTTATGATAATGAAAGTAAATAACTATAAGGTGCTGTAGAATAACACATTAAATATATTAAATGAGAGCTGGATCTGTAGAAATCTATCAGTGTGTAATGGATGTTTATAGCGGTGCTTTGGTGCTGTTAGAGGATACTGCTGATAAAAGCCTGAGGTGAGAGGCATCCTTTGAGACAGAGCTGATTTTCTGACCTATGATAATAACACTGACTAATGTGCCGTTTCTGATTTCAAAGAGCGCTTGTGTTAAAAGTGTCTGCTGCCCTGGGCTCTGTTTCAGAACGGAGATACCGAGGGGAGAAGCAGCGACGTGTTTTAAAGCTCTACAGGCAACAGCACTGTTTTACAGACTGGTCGCACATCTCGGTCGCCTTTTAGCTGTGTAATGCCAGAAGTGTGGGCAGGCATAAGTGCAAGATCTATCGTTTTCTCTTGGACTGCTGGCGACCGGGCCAACATCAAAATGCAATTTGGAGTCGTAGCGGCTCCCCTAATGCAATCGTTGCAATCGACTGCACACACACGCTGCCCAGAAGGATGAATTTGTCCGCATTAAAAGTACATTTTACTTTTGTGAATGTCCAAATAACTTATGAATGTAAATAGAGTTGAGTAAAGAGGCTGTCCAGCGGTCTTGGTGTGTAGACCAACGGCTCCCAGCTTTTTGCTTATAATGTCCTTCAGGTTGACACAATGATGAACTTTATTAACACCACCTCTCACAATCAAATATCTTTATTTCAACTTCTTTTAAACTCGATCTGCACTACTTTCAGTTATGGTTAGAAAAATGTTTCCAGTATTTCCACCTAACTATGGGCTTACTATTTTAGAAATGTCTGTGAAGGTTCTCAGTCATCCAGGTCATCGTAGTCAAAGGAGCTTGCAAAGAAAAGCGTCTGGACTTCTTTAAGTTGCTTGAAGACGTTTCACCTCTCATCCGAGAAGCTTCTTCAGTTCTAAGGTCAAATGGTGGAGAGTCTTAGAACTGAAGAAGCTTCTCGGATGAGAGGTGAAACGTCTTCAAGCAACTTAAAAAAGTCCAGACGATTTTCTTTGCAAGCTCCTTTGACTATTTTAGAAATCTATCCACAAATTGATTCTACGACTCTGTTTAATAGCTGTTGGTTATATTTATCTGTCCCAGTTTGTCGTTACGATTAGCTAACAACTCTATTTGTTATTCATGCTGTTAGAGAATGATTTAAATTGATTATCTTACCTTTTAATTATTTCAACTTTAAACCAACACATCCCACTGCAAGCTGTAGTGTTAGCTAGCTACTAATATTTGACATTTTTTTCCATAATTTCAGCGAGCGTTACCAATGTTTGATCCAGTATGGTTAGCTAGTCTACAATCAAAGATTGAAGCCCCTGGGTGCTGGTTTAGGTCAGTTGGATGAGCAGGTGACCATACGCTGCATGGCTGCGAGCGGCTGGCCCGGGTTTGAGTCCGACCCATTGCTCCATGTCTCTGCTTTCTTGTTAGCCTTCACTGTATCTGTGTAATAAAGCCAGTAAAAGGCTGAACAAAATATATAAAAAAATTGCAGGCCCTCTCTGTAACACACCCAAAGAAAGATTCTAGGTCTGACCAACCGTCTCAGTCGTGGGCAAAAAGATGACAGTCAATAAAATTCTAAAAGATAATTTATTGACAAAAAATATCAAGAGATAAAAGATAAAACAGTCCAGTGTCCCATTTATGAATCATATAAAAAACACACAGTCCCAAGGCCAGAGCCAGCTATGCCACACGACCAGTTGCACTCCACGTGTTGCCTTTAACAGGGTTAGAAGTTGTCCTTGGAGACCCACCACCCTGCAAGCATATAGCCAGTGGCCACTCCAGCCTCTGCAACTCTGCTGCCTTTAGGCTGTGGCATATAATAGGCCCTGGCCTGCACAGAGAGACAAAATGACACTTTCACTATAGAATTCATAGCACAAAACCCATCCATCCCAAACATATCTGATTTCATCACATTACATACCTGCACAGAGAGACAAAACGACACAGCAGTGTTTGTAGTGTGGGCTATAAGTAGACCAGTGTATCAGTGCAATCAAGTACACCTGCCTCTAATTAGTCCAACCCCATTCCAGCCATTGGCTCACCAAAAATGTGACACACACACACAAAACCACTCCCAACCCAGTGCAACTTCACACAATAATATGGAGCTGAATTAACACAGGCACATTAGTCTACCATGTTACACTCTCTCCTTCATATCTCCATACCTATGGCATTTAAACAACTGTTCTTGCACTTTTCATTCTTTTCCTGATTCACTCATCACTTCATTCACAAGCTTCTCAAATTACTCCTTCCACTTTTTAGATAGACTCTCTTTACTTATTAGTCCAGTTTCACCTCGGGCCTTAGGCACCCCTAATCTGCAGTACATATTTTCAAGCTTGATCCCTCTGCCAGGCCAGTTCTTCCACAAAATTCAGTTTCACATAGATCTCAGTAAAAAAGGACAATTCCCATACCGGGAGTTGAACACAGGCCACCTGGGTAAAATGGGACATGACAAAGGAAAACAAAATTTCAAAACAAATGGGAGAAAATGAACAGCTGGCTACATCTGCAGAGCCCTGTTCTTTTGGAGATGTGCTTGTGATCAAAGGAACAACTTCACTAAGAGTTTATTAAAGGTGACACTGAGTTGTTATAGATGCTAAAACCATCCACAAGGTTCTCTATAAGAGACGAGCCTGGAACTCTGGGATTAGACTTTTTGCACCAAGTTCAAGTTCAAATTTTATTCACCACATGCAGTGGCAGGTTGCCCTGCAGTGGAATGAACCCGCCTCCCGACCTTACACATACAACACAGACATCAGATGGGGATACAAGTCAGAGAACGGTTGCATTACAGAAAAACCACTGAAATGTACACTACAATGCGACAAGAGGAAAAAAAGAGACCTCTACTCATGCTGGGCTGGAGGACAGCATGAGAACAGGAAACAAAAAAACTCTGCACAGAAAGCACATAAATGTCCACAGTACAACATTATAGAGCACGTGACCGGCAACAGGGTTGGGTAGGGGATGAGGAGTAATCCCAGGCAACACAGCAGCCATCCTGCCACTGCGCCGACTCTCCAGCATGGGCCCAGACCCGCCCGTGTTCCCAGGAGGATACAAGCATCGAAGGCGTTGGAAGGGGAGGGGGATGAGTGAGTGCTTATCAGTGTAAATGTATGTGTGTGCGTGTCCATAGTTCAGTGTCCCTCGCCCTACCAGGCTAAGTAAGCAGTCTACCAGCCAACCCAGGTGGCCTTGCATGGAGTGGGAAGAACAGTCTAAACACAGTCGTTTAGAGTTTTGTTCAGCTCCAGCCTTGAGCCCACAGCTAGCGCCGAAGGGATAGCCGCATTATGATGGTGATTTTTCTTTTGTGCGAATAACTCATGAGAATTTCAAAGCTGTTCTTTAACACTCCGACACCGACACTGGTCTCTCAATCTCCCGTTGGAGAGCCGTGAGCTTCTCCATGATGTTATCAAACTTGCACTCCGTGGTCTTGTCATTCTTGTGCTCAAAGAGCCGATTCTGAGACCTCACGACCGCAGTGAGCTGCTCCACGATGTGATCCAACTTTAGCTCAGAGGTCTTATTCTGAGTATTCACGGCAGCCGTAAGCTTCTCCAAGATCTTAACCACGCTGCACTCAGTGAGCCCTTTCTGAGAAGTCGCGCCCCGTCCCATCGTTTCAATCCCAGCGGGCAGCCTTGGGTGGGTTTGAACAGCTGGTTCCGCTTTCTTAATTCTCCAATAAGCCAGGGCCAAACCAGCTCCGATCAGCAAGAACCCTGTTATCATGGTTCCGAATAGGTAGATATCTTCAGCGTCCTCGATCGACAGTCCCACCAGGCACACGATCCTCCACTTCTGCCACCCATCCACTGCGTATCTGGCAGGGAAAGTCCCTCCAGGGCACTCGGGCTCTCCTGAGCCCAGACTTCTCATTAAGAAAAGAGTGTCAATAGCATTCAGAGACCAGTTGATCAAATCCATAATTCTCTTTTAGGTTTAGAGAACAGATTGTGAGAGGGTGTTCCAGGGAAAGTAATACAAAAATACACGAGACTAGACAAGGACATACAGTAAGAGGCTAAGCAGGGAAGATAAGGGGAAGTGCGAGTGCCTTCGCCGAGAGCCAAACGACCCAGCAGTGATTGTTTTAAACTAACAATCATAAATAAAATACTCACTACGTTGGACAGCTGAAATATAACCTTTAGTATTTTGTTTTCAGTTTGCTAACAGATGCTCTTAGTCTTATAGAGATGTCTGCAGATAAACTTGGCGATAAACTTCAGAGCAAGAGAGTAAATGTAAGTTTTAAAATGCATCACGCAAGGAGAATAAACAATTGCCTCCATCTGGTGTTTTTCTCATTTAGAGCGAGCAATCAGGTGAATCTAAATAAAAGCTGTGATTCACCTCATTAATTCATTTCACCTTAAAACCATGTGGATCCCGAGGTAGAGCTATATAAAAACGTATGTGGTTTTTTTTCTTATTATCCTTCATTAAACTTGCTTTTATTTCAACCTTTCTCTGTGCTTGCTCTGCCAACTCAAGTTCATTTTTGTCATGTCAATCATGACAGCAAGAGCCAACCTCAGCCTGCGAAATCTGACTTTGCCCAGATTTTACTTCATAAAGCACTGACTTGAGACTTGACCAAAAACCTTCTGAAGAATCATATTAGCAAAAATGTCCACGTGAGGACGGATCGGCATCAGAAGGTCATAAAGACATGATTTGCATTTGCACCAATATTTATTTTCCATCGAGGAAAGAGCATCTGACTCAGTTACAGATGAAAAAGAAAGCTTTCACAGGACTCTGTGCAGTCCTATAGAAAATCAAGCACACCTTTACACCTTCCAGATGATGATGTGCGTCTAACTGTAAGCATGTGTGAGAACCTCTATGAAGCAGAAGTTTTGGCAGTTCACATGTCTGGAATAACAAGGTCATAACAAAATCAGCTGAATCCAGGACTTCAGAGAGTTTCTTGATAACTTCTGTCTTAAAATAGCTCCACCCAACGTGGGGCTCGAACCCACGACCCTGAGATTAAGAGTCTCATGCTCTGCCGACTGAGCTAGCCAGGCTTGCGCACCTAGTTTAACAGAACTGGTAATGTTTCCTCTAATTTTTCATGTGTCTGCGCAAACACACAAACTCCATGAGCAGTCCCTTGGACCACTGTGAGCAACAGCAGACGTGTGCACTGTGGTCACGCCAGCATCGAATCCATCCAAGTTTCATGGTTTATTAAAATAATCAAATTACAGCATTTACATTTATGTTAGACTACTTTTCATTAACTGCTTTAGCCCACTTACAATGAAAATTCAAAAAAATCTTCATGACCTGTGTAGTATGTTAACACTATTGGAAGTAAAAATAACTTGAACTCCAACTTTGAAAACACAACTTTCTTTTTCTTCCTCTTTTTTTTTTATAAAGTTCTGATTTGTATTATGAGTCTGTGGTCTGGGAGAGAGTCCTGTAACTCTGTCTGCAAAATACAGTAAATAATGACCAATGTTGGGCAATTAATTATATAGTTACTTCTTCAAAAAAGTAACTGAGTTTTGCAAACAACAAAGTTTCTTGCAGCTGTTTACCTGAATTTACAGAACAATCAGCTGTTCTGCATCAAATTTGATGCCAAACAAATTATTTGTGCCACTCCAGAAATAATTTGTGAAATAAAGGAGAACACCAGCCTGATCCCTGCAGGCCTGCCAACAGCAGCTGTATCACTCCTGTAACACCTGTAACATTCAGCAGTCGCCTCTTTGTTCTGACACACACAACAAAACTATTGACAACACTACGCACTAACTACACAAGATTTGCGCTAAATGTCGCAAATCTCTCACATCTCAAAACACCGCCGTCACTCCTAACCCCCCCGCCGTCCCCACCCTTCCTAAACAACTAAATGCCAGAAAGATGAACAAATCTCACAAAACTCACTGAATTCAGTCTGATGATCTCTGGGGTCAGTGTTTCAATGTAGCCATCAAATATTTCGGCCAAGACTCAGAGTCCCATTTAGTGGTCACTAAGCCGTCACCAGAATATGACTGCATTTCAGTAAATGTATTCCATCTTTTGGTCATCACTCAGACTGCAACTAGCTGCTTTAACATGATGGGTCAGCACATTTTAGACTACAAAAAGAGAACATAGAGCTCCCAGTACCCAAAATGTTGTCCTTATGCTCCAGATGACATCAGTTTATAGAAATTAGCCTCAAACCTTTGAGCAGTACAAGTGCATCTAAATATGTAACAGCTGTCAGTTTGGACCAAAACAGACTGAGGTCATTCATGCAAACCGCCTGCTCTGCATTTTTAATTTGTCACCAATGAGAAAACGGTTGTGTTCACACAGATACTTGAGAGGACACACATTAGCTCTAATGGACAGCGGGAAAAAAGCCGGAAGATACATGAATGCTAGAAAGTAAAAAGTCAACAAGAAGCAGAAAACATCTTCTGTTTGGGTGTTTCTTTGTTAATCCTTTAGCATTGATCTCTGTAAGCCCTCTCAGACCTCAATCACAGCTGAACATTGTGGTGCAGAACCTCTTGAGGGGTCAAGGAAATGCCAGCAGGAAAAGAGCAATTTCTTCTGATTTAAAGCCGGATGCGAATGAGTGCAGAGCAAGAAAGGACAGAAAAGTAAAAACCTACCTGCTATCTGGTGGCATCAATCAACTCAGTCTGTCAATGTAGCTCTCAGGAAGTAATCCCTGTCAGCAAAACAACTTTTTAACTGATGGAAAAATGTATTACGTAGGAAACTATTAAAAGACTCATAAATACTATTTTCCCTTTTTAAGATGGATCACTCAATCATCTTTGGTTAGGAGTAGATTGTTTTCCACATAAAAGGGCATAAAAGAATAAAGAAAGTGAAAAGAGGCACTATATAAAACTTTAATGATGTTTGATCTCTTTTCTTCAACTCGGGCAAAGAAATACATGTTTTTTTTGTATCAGTGTGTGATAAGATGAAAAAACTGCAGATAACTAAGTTGAGTCCTGGAATCGATACAGCTTGTGTTTTACCTTTTGGGACTTTTTGACCGAGCCACTGTGAGCACATAGCTTGGCACACTTTTCGGCCTTAAGCACTTACAAACCAACTTATTTGTCAACACGAGGCTAGCTGTTGATAGTCTCAACAGCTTTAACCTTTAATAAAATGTTTCATCATTAGGACACGACCGAACATTTAATTGCATCCAACCAAAAGATAACAAACCTTTGCCCTTCATTAGACGCTTTTTGATTCACTTGTTTCTTAGTGAAACACGTATTAAATCCCCACACGGGAAACCTGGTAGCCTGTGGATTTTGTTCTGTGACACCGTGACTTTAAATGCAGCAACAATCGATGCCCAGGTGGAGTTTAGGCACGCATGCAGTGACTTTGCATAGCTGCTTTGGGGGTCGAGGACATACAGTAGCGGTACGCACTTTCACACTTGTATGTGTGTGTCAAGACTTGAAGCCCTAGTGGGTGTTAAAGGGCTCAGAACAACATCAACAGGAGCCGGAGGTCAGACAGAGCGAGGGAGGGTTGAGGGAAAAGTTTTAAAAGTCATTTGATCCCTCATCACTTTCCTCACAGGGAAGTAATACTTTCCTCTGCGCAACACACGCCCCCTGTGGCTCAGGGGGTTTGGAAAGCATATCTGTAACCAGAAGGTCGCTGTTTCGATCCCTGATCTGTCCTAATCTGCCACACTGGTTGCTTTGCATGTAAGACGGTGACATCCCGACGGCTCTGTGCCATTTATACCACTGCTGAGAGCGCAGGTACCAGAGACTAGTCTGCAACCTCCTGGCAAAGAACGATCTCTAAAGAAAAGTGAGACTGATAGTGAGCGGTTCCTGTTGGAAATCAATTGCTAAAGTTTCAGTCACGCAAGCTGAAAGACTGGAAAGTAACCCTCCTTTCCCCCCACCCTAAGCTGCTTTTGCAAGCAGCTCTTCTTTACTTTGAAGGCAAACAATTTCCATTTATATCCAAACCATGGGCAACCGCAGCAAGCTGACAGTAACCAAAGCAATCTAGCTTGAGACATATTTTCCTTGCTGATAGGGGACTCACTGACTGGTTTCTACACCTGTGCGACTGACGCCATATGCCTGAATTATGCTTCAGCTGCGAATCTACTCCTTAACCTACAATGTAACTGCAGAATCTCAATCAGGCCTTAGCCAGTGCGTTTAAAATTGAGAGTTGGGAGCGAGGCATGTCTTTTATATTGCCTAAACCTGTTTCGTCATGACACAGATGGCAAAGGATGTTTTGTGCATCATTTCGAGATGCCAGTGATTTTTACAAAATGTCAGTGTTTGACTCCCAGTAGGGAGACAGTGGGTTGAGAAGAAAGTGTGGTGGGAAGCTCTTGCTTGCGACAGCATGAGAAGATTTAAACACCCTTGGCTGAGCTGTAATGTTACCCAGCTGCAGTTGCAGTTCAGCAGAGAGGAAGCAGCTTTTAAATGAAACCGGGTTGTGATCTCTTAAAGAGAAATTGTTGCTGAGATGAATTTTTCCTGATTCAAAATTTGGCAAGAGAATCATATCTACACCTATTTATGAACATTATAAAAGCAAGAGGAAAAATATGTCCAATTGTTTTTTGGGGGTGTACTGTCCCTTTAAAATAACAACGAAAAATAAAATAAAAATCATAAGACTATATGAGATGACTGCTTTTACTCCAGCAAAGCCACAATTCCCTCTAAAATCCTTGTGGTAAAACAGCATCTTTAAAATATGAGCAGACACATAGATAGTGATGCAGTGTGTGTGTGTATATATATATATATATATATATATATATATATAAAAACACCCAGCACGCCCCTGCGGGCGGTTTATCCTTCAAGCTCGGGTCCTCTACCAGAGGCCTGGGAGCTTGAGGGTCCTGCGCAGTATCTTAGCTGTTCCCAGGACTGCGCTCTTCTGGACAGAGATCTCCGATGTTGTTCCCGGGATCTGCTGGAGCCACTCGCCTAGCTTGGGAGTCACCGCACCTAGTGCTCCGATTACCACGGGGACCACCGTTACCTTCACCCTCCACATCCTCTCGAGCTCTTCTCTGAGCCCTTGGTATTTCTCCAGCTTCTCGTGTTCCTTCTTCCTGATATTGCTGTCATTTGGAACCGCTACATCGATCACTACGGCCGTCTTCTTCTGTTTGTCTACCACCACTATGTCCGGTTGGTTAGCCACCACCATTTTGTCCGTCTGTATCTGGAAGTCCCACAGGATCTTAGCTCGGTCATTCTCCACCACCCTTGGGGGCATCTCCCATTTTGACCTCGGGACTTCCAGGTTATACTCGGCACAGATGTTCCTGTACACTATGCCGGCCACTTGGTTATGGCGTTCCATGTATGCCTTGCCTGCTAGCATCTTGCACCCTGCTGTTATGTGCTGGATTGTCTCTGGGGCATCTTTACACAGCCTGCACCTGGGGTCTTGCCTGGTGTGATAGACCCCAGCCTCTATGGATCTTGTGCTCAGAGCTTGTTCTTGTGCTGCCATGATTAGTGCCTCTGTGCTGTCTTTCAGTCCAGCTTTGTCCAGCCACTGGTAGGATTTCTGGATATCAGCCACCTCCTCTATCTGCCGGTGGTACATACCGTGCAGGGGCCTGTCCTTCCATGATGGTTCCTCGTCTCCCTCCTCTTTCTTGGGTTTCTGCTGCCTGAGGTATTCACTGAGCACTCGGTCAGTTGGGGCCATCTTCCCAATGTATTCTTGGATGTTCGTTGTCTCATCCTGGACTGTGGTGCTGACACTCACCAGTCCCCGGCCCCCTTCCTTCCGCTTAGCGTACAGCCTCAGGATATATATATATGTATATGTATGTATATATGGAGACCGCTGTCTATTAACCACTGTATATATATATATGAAGTGTCAATAACTCCACGGCATATCTTCTGGCTACCTTTAACAATTATATTTCAAGATGACAAAATTAATTTATTCGCATATTTTCATCCTAGCTTCTAACAAAATCAAATAAGAAAAGTGCTGCGATCACCTTTGGGGAGTAAAAAGTGTGTGATGCAAATCACTTCCAACTGTAACAACACACAGCCAGACGCTTTGAGCGTCAACAAACTGACAGGGTTCCCACTGCTTCATAAAGTCAGGAGGGGCACTGATAGGACCTTTGGAGACACTGCGAGGGGGATTCTGAAAAGTCATTAAATTTAACAACAGTCATCAGTCTCGAAACTCTCCAAGCTGTGTACCTGTAGGGGTCGGCTAAATTAACAGTGGTGCAATATAAAAATCCAGTCTTGCAGTTGACCACAAAACGACACAAAGGTAGAATGTATTTTCTTCATTGTGCTCATTTATAGATGTGTGAAGATGAAAGGCCAGTTCACTGAATTAAAGAAAAAAAGAGAAACAACCCCAGCGCAAAAGCAGAACGTGTTCAGAGACTAATTAACTCATAGATAATATCCAGAAAGGTTTAGATCAGGGGTCCCCAATCCCAGTCCACGAGGGCCGGTGTCCCTGCAGGTTTTAGATATCACCCTGGGTCAACACACCTGAATCACATGATTAGTTCATTACCGGGCCTCTGGAGAACTTCAAAACATGTTGAGGAGGTAATTTCTCCATTTAAATCAGCTGTGATGGATCAAGGACACATCTAAAACCTGCAGGGACACTGGCTCTCATGGACTGGGATTGGGGACCCCTGGTTTAGATCGTGGAATCTAAACCAGGAGCTCTAACTGATGACTCGTCTGTGTTCTTAGTGCGTCAACAAAGATTTTTAGACTTTTCAACCATTATCACTGTGCACACTTACGGATTTCTTAACACATTTACAAATCTGATTGCACATGCTCACACAGACAAATTGTTTTGCTACAGTAACAGCCTCATATACTTCATGTTTTTCTTGATTAACAACACCAATCAACATGGTGGGATGAGTCAAAGATGTTGGTCTGTAAGCGCTTTGTCACGAGTTGTCAACAAAGTCGTAAAGTCATAAAACTCTGGCCGTCCCTTATGGCGGCACATTTAAAAAACAGTTCATTCAAATAAAAGATTTGCTCTGTCCTGTTTATATAGTTTAGCCTGAAAAAAGGCTGTATGGTGGAAGACTTAGTACATAGATGTCCAGTCCTTCACAAGTCTTTGGCAAAACCACTTGCTGTCCTAGCCTCTGTAAACAGTTTGCTGCTGAGTTTATGTGCTGAGCCACAAATCTTTGGTCATAGGAAGTAAAAAATATAAGTGTATTTTGTTAATCTGAGTTGGAGACTATGTTTCAAAAAGGAAGTGGTGCGCTCACTAAACAATGACTTGTGGTTTACATGACATTAACCAGTGAGCAAGCCGTTTCACTCTTGTCCTCATCACTTCCATTTTTTTTAAAACCAAGATGGTGACGGTGAAAACAACCGTGTCGAGGCTTCAAAACATGGCTTCACCAACTGTACGGTTACATTGTAACCTTGGTTCTCTGAGTGAGAGACTATCTCTCCACTCTGTACATATGGAGTATGTAGCGGAGCGGAGAGATAGTCTCGATATGAAAGAAAATAATGGATGATGTCATGGTAGTTACGTGTATCTTTTACACTAATTTGCTAAACCAGTAGCTGTCTGCTAACCAGCTGTCTGTTAGCCAGCTACTCATTAGATCTGACCACTTCTGTGATGTTGGTGCCTTTTGGAGCAGTCTTAATGTGATAATTTGGCAAATAATATGGTTTTCTGCACGGGTAATTTAACTAACAGTCCATCCTAAAGCCTGTGCAGCAGTTTTGTTGGCTGAAATTGGAGTATTTGTGATATTCATGTTGTCAAGTGGCCTCCACCTCTTGACACCATGAATATAAACAGCACAATTATGTATAATTACGCCATCACTTACACTTCTAACTAACTGAAATATTTTTAATTAGGAATCTAACAGTGCCTGTGGAAAAGGAGCCAAATCTACCTTTATGTATTAACATGCAAATGCTGACCTATAGATATGGTCCACACTGCAGCGATCTTCATCATGGCTTTGGTTCTAGAGTTGAAGCGGCTATGCTCTATAGGGTTGCGGATGGCGACGTATCGGTCGAGGGAGATGGCGCAGAGGTGCATGATGGAGGCAGTGGAGAACAGCACGTCCAGGTAGATCCAGATCGGACACAGAGCGCTGGGGAGGGGCCAGGCGTAGTCTGGAAGAATTGAGAGAGAACATGAAAGATTACCATGCTGCCAGGTGATGTAAATAATAATAAGCTGCCTGTTGTTTTTTCATGGGCAGCGGTTGCTGCTCTCGACTTTAAAAGCAGTAATTCATTTTTTTCAATCGATTCTAGGAGTCTGGCTGAGTGAATGGCATCAGGGTTAGCAGACTTTGAGGGCTTAAGATGCAGCATGGAGAGGCTAACTAAATGTTAATTAATTAGAGTACATCAAAGGGAGAATGAAAATTACATGCAGCTCCAAGTTTCTGTGAAAAATCAGATAAATGTGATAGTTTGATTACAGCATTTCTCTGGTTTATTGTAAAAATTATGATTAGGCTTAGGCGGAGTTATTTAGATGTCTAATTTAATGGCTGGGAATTAGATTTTAAGAGTAGATTATCAGTTTGCATATCAATGAACCCACTATGAATATAAGGTTTAATTTAGATTGTGTTTTATGTCCCATAGCTATCATCTGTACAGGGCGATTACACCAAAATTATGTGTGAAAATCAGTATTTGTATAAGTATGTGCTTTTGTGATGCAGGTGTAGTTGTTGTTGTAGCCTGAAGTTTATTGCTTCTTGCATCCTTAAAAAATGAATCTAACAAAGAGGAATAAGGGATTAGCCCCAATTCTAAAGAGATAACTGATTCAATAAAAAGTTGAACTTGTCAATAACAAATTACAATGACAATATTTCAAACAAACAAGGATGAAAAAAAGATAAAAAAAAAGACAATACTGGAGAGAACATGTGATTATGTAAATAGCAATGAGATTCAATCATTTTAGCTTTAAATAGTTGATGAACCACCTTAAAATCTGATGCGAGGGTGCCCAAAGACTTAATCCTAAACTGACCAAATTCTTACAAATTTCAAAATGCCCCAGTTACACTTTGGGTTGTGCATGTTTGAAAAAATTCACTACAGTCTTGTAAATCATGCCCACTGACCTTAACCTAAGTGCTGATTGGCTCACAGAGCTGCTAGCATGACTGCTACTAAATTGTTTTTCTTAATGGCTCCTTGTATCATTATACTTGCATTTTGCCACTACTTAGCAAAATGTATTGCCACAGACTGAAAACAACAAGGCTTTGCAGAAGCCAAGAACTAGCTGCAGTCTTTGAGTGCCTACATCCGAAAGTCTACCGGTGTCATTCGGGATGCTAAATGTTAAAGTTCATGAACCATTAGAAAAAGACTTAACAACCTGGGTTATACAACTGTACAAAAAAGTATTCTAGAGTCAAATGGTAGGTCATCTGTGTGACAGCTAAAGCTTGGTTGAAGCTGGGCCATGCAACAAAACAATGGTTCAAAGCAAAGCAGCAAAAAGAAAAGAATCAAGATGTTGCAATGGTCTAGTCCAGATATCATCCTGATTGAAATGCTGTGGCAGGACCTTAAGAGAGCTGTGCACAAATGAATGCCCACAAACCTCAATGAACTCAAGCAAAGCTGTAAAGAAGAGCAGGCAAGAATTCCTGACTGATAATAAAGTCACCTCACAAAGAAACAAATTCAGTTTATTGCTTCTAAAAGTGGCTCTACTGAATTATGGGGTGCACTTCATTTTTCATGAGCACATAGAGAACTGTATAAGAACAAACGACATTGATTTGCTTGTCTCTCGCCAACCTAACTGGAGTGTCGACCAATAGCCCAGAGTGACTGCGCTGGGCGTGAAACAAGACATTAAAAGTCAAACAAAGATAAAAGAAAAGCATTCCTGACCACAGTGGGCTCAATTTACCGCCCAGCAGGAAACAGAAGCTAGCATCCGATGCACAGTTTGTGAAACTAAAATCAGATCAGCTTTCTTTTTTTTCTTTTTTCTTTTTCAGTGATGCTGTACGATCCCAGAGGGTGAATTCCTCTTTTATCTCTCCCTGCGCTTGGAGATCAAAGGTCAAATCTAGTACCAGTGTGATACCCTGTAGAGCTACTAGCTAGTCAGTCTCCCCTCGCTGATTTGTTGGGTGAGCAGTTTGGGGTCGTTGGGAATAAAATCGCTCTCTGCCATCTCAGCATTGGGCCCATGTACACCCCCTGGGATAACAATACAGCAGCTACAAACACACGTGAGGGAGTCAGCAGAGTCCAGCGGATGCGTAATTACAATCAGCAGGTCACACACTGCTTAAACTGGGCTTAAATAATTAGCTTGATTGGCAGGCTGGCTGCTGAGTGGGTTAAAATTATATTCTGGCACTTGCAAGAAAGATACTATTTATTTAAAGAAATGAAACGAGTAAAACCAAACATCAACTACAATTATGCTAACTGCTCGAGGCACGAATGCTCCATTACCGTACTCAGTGTCACAGCTTGCATCCTTCTTGTCTCCTCCGTCTTTTTCAATTGCTTTGGCTCATATCTATTTTCCGTCACTTTCATTTCAAATATCTTTCTAACTGAAATCCGTGCCATTGCTTCCACATTTCAAGGGACTATAGTGCATCACAAATCATCCAGTAAAGGCAATCTTTGATTCTGAGTGATAAGTTTCACTTGAAAAGCTGTTCTGTTAAGGATAAATAAAAGTGAGCAACACTGATGCTGTGTCATCCTCCTAAAGAGGGCATATACCGCAAAAACTGTCTCTCTGTGCCCGCGGCTATTTATATGAACCGAGGACATGACCTGGGGCCAAACCCGCAAGTGTGTAATCTGGCTGCTTAATTTCATCTCTGATTTGTAGGACGAGCAGCACGTATGTGATGCATGTGGAATGAATCACACGCTTGTTTGTGTGCATGCTGAGTGGGAGGCAGCTTGCATAATGTTTCAGAGGTCAAACACTTTTTGGGGGGCAGTGCATGACACACACAAACACACAAGGTGTTACTCAGCTGGCTACCGGGTGAGTTAGACTTTCTTCTAAATAGACCGAGTGAAAATAACTGAGTGTTGCAGTCAACTGTACAAAATAGCTGATAATTAAACAGCACTTTTGAATCATCGCACATTTTGTCAGGCTTTGCATAATACGGAAAGGTTATGACGTATGAACAGGTCAGATGGTAGTCAAGAAGGGCGCTTGTGGTGGGAATTTGTGTTGTATTTCTGCTCACTTTAGTTTGATGTAACACTGATTTCCAAAAATTAAAAAAAAGCATCAGCTAGTTTGATCATGGGACGTGTGATGTCCATGAACACGTTCGACCAAATGCTGAACTCCAGAACTGAAAAAAAAGGAAGTCAATAACTGCAGTCCCTCCAGTGGCCACTTGAGGCTGACTGAACAAGCAAACTTCTACAGACTACAATTTTAAAATGTCCATTTTTTCACCAGGAAAAAAAAAGAGGCATGTTTACAGTTTGTTACATGAATTAATTTGTTTTTCTAAAAGAAAATCTCCTGGTTTTCAAACTCATGGCCTTCAGCTAACATTTTATAACCTTCTGAGACACTTGTACCTGCAGACAGGGGGAGCTAAGGATTGCTCTGTCTGAGCAACAGCTTCCACAGCAAGTCAGATTTTACAGCAATTACATGCTTTTTTAGCATCTTAACTAAATTCTCCATGTTTACCTGACAATATCCCTTGATAAGCATGGAGCTTTGCAAATTTGATTTGGCAGATTTTAATGCCAGATGTCTTTCCTGGCGTTAGACACAAACCCAAGGGGAATTTGTGTCTCTGGCTGGAACTAAATCAGCAAACTATCACTTCCCAAACAAATGTGTTAACCACTATATGTCTGAATTTGTTCTAAAGCCAATGAGCACTGAGCACAGGGCTAGAGGACTAGCACAGAGGATGTCAGGCCCTCAGGTTACCCTCATGATTCTGATTGCTTGGTCACACCAACCATCCTGTTCGCCCTTGCGCGAAGCAGCAGATACTGTTCTACCTGTCCAACCTCTGTAGGGTCCAGGTATCAGGTGCTACCTGGCCAAATGCAAAACTATTGAAAAAAATAAGAAAAGATGAGGATGGAAGGATTTCAGTGGCCTCCACCTGTAAAACCATTCCTTTTTTGGGGGTTGTCTCATTGTCGTCCCTCTAGTTAATATCATTAATACAACAGCAGGTGAAACTCATTAACAACTTCCTATGTTACTTAACTGACCAGATCAATATCTCAGAAGTTTAACTTACTTGGTGGTATACTTGGAATAACAATGCTCTCTATATTTTTTTGCGCAGTGCACATTCATACAGTATGACACACATCTTTATAAAAACATAAGGCTCCTGGTCCCTTGCTCAAGACTTTATTCCAGCATATTGTGATTTAAAACAGCTATGCCAAACATGTGGCTCTAACCCACAACCCTGAGATTAAGAGTCTCATGCTCTGCCGACTGAACTAGCTGGGCATGCGCCTTGAAAGCTTTTTGTGACATCACCTGAACCACTTTATCAGATTTCATGCACTAGAACTCTTGGAAACTCACTGACATTTACCTTTCACTTCACACGTGTGCACACAGTCTATGCACTCAGCTGACCTCAGTATGTGCTTCACATAACATTTACACACCATGTTGGAAAAATGGGCTTGCCGCCATCAGCTTGAGGCTGGCTCAAAAACCAGAAAAAGAAACATGTTAACAGTTGGGTACAATGGACAGTTTTGGTCTCTATAGCTACTTTTTTTTCTTCAAGGCAAATTTAAGAGTTTATCGAACCCATTAATTTGTATTGTGTTATGGCTTAAGGTTGTGGGTTATAAAGTGGATATCCACTTAATAACCTTTGTCTGGGAGTGTTGTCTACTGATGGTAACTGAATCCTTGCTCCATCCAAACATCCCCGATCCCAAGTGGAATTACTGGGCCGGACATTACATCGCCAGCACCACAACAAAGACTCCGGTAGGGGAAGTGGTGGTGGGCTCTGTGCTTATGTGCTTCGGGATCGGTTCCAGATCAGTAGAATAATAGACAGTCACTACTCACTAGACTTAGAGGCCATGTCCACTTAGTGCAGGCCCACTTCATCTACTTCATGTGCTAACGGTAGCCAACGTTACCATTGGTTACATCCTCCTCGATGCTAACGTTAGCTCAGTACTCAACCACTTCCAACTTATCGTCAGGAGGCTCTCAACAGCAGAGAGAGCACCCTGAAGGCACCCATATTGTTTTTGGGGACTTTAATAAGGCATGTTTGAAATTTGTACTCCCCAAATTCCACCACCATGTTATTCCTACCAGGGCAGATGGGACACTGGACCATGTGGACAGGAACATCACTCAACATCATTGCCTACATCCCCCTCCAAGCAACCGGGTCATTAAAACATGGCCAAATGATGCTCTCCTCCAGCCACAGGACTGTTTTGATCTGACAGACTGGTCCATCTTTGAACAGCAGGACTTGGAGACCTTCACTCAGTCTATGTAGTGCTGTGTAAAGAATGTGACTGTGATCAAAACCATCTGGATTTTTCCTAACTGAAAACCTTGTATGATGAGTGAAGTACAGACTTTGATCAGAACTCGTAACTCAGCCTGCAGGTTGAGGGACAGTTCCCTGTACAGCACTGCCAGAGCCAACCTGAGGAGGGGCATCAAACAGGCCAAGGAGGCCTACAGGAGGAGGATAGAGGGCTTCCTCAAGGACAACAACCGTCGCCAGGTGTGGAGAGGCATCCAAGCCCTCACTGACTAAAAAAGGCCCGAGCCTGTATGTCTGTATATGACATATGATAGATGATAATAGGCCTTCTCTGGCTGTGTACATTGGCCTTCTTTCCAGTTTCTTAAAGCACAGACTTTGATGTGTTGAGTTAATTCACTGTTGGGGAAAAATCAGTTTTTTTAAACATGTCTTCTTCAGGAATCTATGTTTCCAGTTTGTGAGCAGAGAAATAGCCTTCAATGAACACTTTGATTGAGTTGACCTTGCATGTCATGCACTTTTTTGGCTGTGTTTTCCTGTCTGTGTAATCTCCTCCTGCCTTAATTTAGTCCATGAGATATCATTTCCTTTCTCTTGCCTTTGTTCCATCTCATTTTCATCCTTACCTAACCATTCTGCCCTCCCCCACATCAATAATTCATAGTTTTGGGTATTTGTTTTATATTTGGCCATAAGACTTGAAGTGAGATACCTTCAAAAATGAGCAGTTTCCTCGCTTCATGTATTATCAGTGTTTTATTATCACGTCTACTGTATGTTTTATCACTGAGCAAACAGAGACCTGAGGAAGGGAAGAAGCCAAATGAATCTGAATTACATTCAGTTGAGATGGCACCATATCTCCCTCCCGTCATAAGGTCTCAATGTGGAGGAAGGGAAAACATGGACAAATTGCTGAAAAGCAGAATGGAAATTAGATCGCGTCTGCAAAACAGAACAAATTATCCTGAAAAACAGAACCATAAGTCTTACCCAGAAGAAGACCTCCGTGTTCTTGCTGTTGCTTTTTTAAACTGTCCTACCAAGAGGAAAAGCATCAGATATTTCTGATAAGTTAAAAGATTTTCACGTTCCTCCCCTCTACTCACTTAATCAATTACTGGTGCAGCTGAAAAAGTTAACTACACAGCAACAAAGTTTGCATACAGGAGAGACTTCAGCTGTGTATGAAAGATGGATGCCCCCACCATGATGAGCAAAGTCCTGTTGTGAAGTGTTGAGCTGTCCTTCTTTGTTGCCGCTGCCTTTGTGTTTTGACAGAAACAGAAGGTAACGAGACAGGTTTGGAACTGGCGTGCAGTATCTCTCAGTGTCTCACACTGAAACTAGCAACTGACACCAAAAGAATCACCAAGAAAGCATTTATTAAGGGGAACCAAGCAAGCTGAAGGGCTGGGACTGTGTTTGGGTTTCGAGGAATGAATATTCGCAATAACAGCTTCCACATCAAATCAGACAGAGCTTTTCTTGCAAGTAAATGCACAACAAAAACACAATGCAGGCCCGGCTAGCTCAGTCGGTAGAGCATGAGACTCTTAATTTCAGGGGCATGGGTTCGAGCCCCGAGTCAGTCTTTTAGGACTTTATAGTCTAGTACAAATAATTAACATAATTGTGGAAGCTGTTACTGAGAAGGTACGATCCACAGTTCCTCCAGTGTGCGGATTACAAGATGGTGGCTTAGTGGTAAATGGCCTGTATTTATATAGCACTTTACTAGTCCCTAAGGACCCCAAAGCGCTTTACACATCCAGTCATCCACACACTGGTGATGGCAAGCTACATTGTAGCCACAGCCACCCTGGGGCGCACTGACACAGGCGCCACCAGGCCCTCTGACCACCACCAGTAGGCAACGGGTGAAGTGTCTTGCCTAAGAACACAACGACCGAGACTGTGCAAGCAGGGGCTCGAACCGACAACCTTCCGATTACAAGGCGAACTCCCAACTCTTGAGCCACGATTGCCCCATGACAGGTACTTGATAGGAGCTCTTGCAAAGACTTCGTACCACTAGCCTCACTCAAACACACAAGCTTTATTAACCAAAAGTTCACATTCAGAGGATTCATTGACTCTCAAGAATTTGTCAACATGCAGACTACAGAATCTGAGGATTCAACCAATAACCTTCACAATTAGGAGACAACCTCCATTCCTGAATCCACACCAAGATTCAGTATGATGCCCAAAGAATCTTGTTTTTCAGCAGCTTACATGACAGTAAACTGATGTAAGTTCTGTCTTAAAAAAGAAACACTCAACATGGTGCTCGAACCCACGACCCTGAGATTAAGAGCCTCATGCTCTACCGACTGAGCTAGCTGGGCTTACACAAGCTACATTACTTTCATTACTCAAGAGAAGACTCCCAAGAATTTATCAACATGCAGACTACAGAATGTGAGGATTCAATTTTCTAACACTGGAAAATAACTCAAAATGTTAGAAATATTCTAGTGTTAGAAAATCAGCACTGCTCAGTGTTAGTCTCAGTGTTAATCTTCAAAACTGACTAGGTTACTTTTAAACATGTAACACTGTCAAAAGTGTTAATTTAACACTCAACAGTGTTGTATTTAACACTCAGAGGTGTGGACCCATATAGACACTCTCCAGTATTAATTTAACACTGGAGATTTTACTGTGCACCATTTACACCCAACAGAAGACACAACAAGTTTATGTCTTTGTCTAACTGGAGCCCAGATGCCAACAGTTGGTGTTAGCTGGGTTTCTAGAGATTTATCAGAGATGCACGATTTGATTATGATAATTAAACTCATAATTCCTGTCCAAGAACATTTATCTAATCATTTTATATTACATGACAAATTGCCTGCCGGTATTTGTGTGCATGTATCCTTGTTATTTTAAAAAGCCTATGCTCCATCAATTTAATTTAATCATCTGGCAATTCCAATTAAAGAAATGCAAACACATATTCTCTAAAAGCTGTGTGTGTGCGTGTGTGTGTGTAAATGTCATGTAGGCCTATGCATTAGAAAGAGAGAGGGTAAAAAACCATTGTTAAATTACCATTCCCTTCATCTTTTATCATGATTGTCATCATCATCATTCTCATTAGCATCATCATTATTATGATAGCTGGAATAATTTATTGTCAGTCGAAATGGTGTGAGAACATTCAGTGACGTGCGAGTGTGTGTGTGTGTCTGGTCGATCACTCAGTCAGCCGTGAGGATCAATGCAGTCAAGTACCAGTCTGATGGATAACACTGCACGTAAAGATCCAGACTCCACTCAAGTGTGTGTGCAAGCACTGGGTGTGTTTGCAGGGACTCGTGTTCTTCTGTGTATATAAATGACAGAGAGACAAACAGCCAATCTGTCTCAGTGTGTTTGTGCATCTGAAAGAGCGAAAGGAAAGGACAGACTTGTCAGTGTTTTGTTTCAGTGTGTGTCTGTGTGAAACATTGATTACCACAGTGAGCAATCAGCGGTGGCTTGAACTAACAGACAGGCACAGAGCGGGCCAGCGAGTGTGTCCGTTGGCCACGCGTGGCCCATTAAGCAGCAATCAACCTTCCCCGTCCTGCTTAGCATTCCAGCAGGATGCCTGCCTGCCACAAAGCCAACACATGACTGTAGTGAATGTGGTCAGGTTTGGCAGGGGAAACAAAAGGCCTGCAGGGCAAAATAAAAGAGTTAGACCGAAGCATGAATATCCACACAGTATGTGCAGAATCACATCTGTATTTTATAGGCTGGGAAGCAAGAATTGATACATTTAAGGTGAATTGAAGTTGGCCTGCAGCATTATTAGTATTTTATTGAACTGCCGTAAAAGTAGCGGACATAAAAGAAAGATTTAGAAACAGGTGGGTTAGAGGCTGATATATCTTTATCTCCAGTGTGAGCATGACTTCAGAAACAAAGAACCAGGAAAGCTTAAAACCACTTCATCTGTTCTGCTGATATCTGTCCACTTATACCAGCTCTTTTGCCGGTATAACCCTTCTTCTACTTACATTATGGGTCAACAGAGTGGATTATATGCCTTCATCTCACAGTATCCCTAGCATCCTCCTCTGTCACACCAACAATCTTCATGTCTTCACTGCATCCATGAATCTTCCCTGAGCTATTCCTCTTTTCCTTCCTCTTCCTCTTTGAGTGTCTCTACATACAACCGGATAAGTTTGTAATACTTCTTATGTCTTCCTGGAGAAAACTCGTTTCGCCTTCTTCTTCTAAAGCTGCGCTGATGTAGAGATTTTGTTGTTTAGGAGAACACTGAATTGAGTATGGCGCATAAACGACGGGGGTATAAATGATTTTGACGCCAGGATATAACCAGGGTGGTGATCGTAAAGAAGGAAAAAAACTTTTGGACAGTCCTACTGCGTTATTAGTTAACGCAAGATACATGGAGGGGTTAATGTATAAAAGCCTTTATTGTATTTGTTTATATATGGGGGATGGAAGAAATATGGAAAAATTTTCTTCTCTAAATAATGTTTAGACGATAGATTGATTAATTTTGGTTTATATTTGAGACAAAGAATACATCTTTCTCATTCTCCTATATGCCTCTTGCCTTATTATAACTCATACAGATGAATCCCACCTCATGAAGATGACCTCAATAAACTGTCTTTCACTGATCTCCTGTTTTCTCCTTTGCCTTCTCTTTCCTCGTGTTTGTGCTTTTTCTGCCCTGTCTGCTGGTATCTCTGCCTCCAGAGCTGCATGTTTCTAATCTGAAGCCACCGGCCTCACTGACCTGCTGAGTGTCTATCGCTGTATTGTTTGTTGCCTCTCTTCCTCACTCTTCTTTTCTGTCTCCAATCTCACCCTTACCACAACCGTTTGAGACAGATGGCCATCATCCTTGAGCCTGCTTCTGTTGAAGTTTTCTCTTTGTTAAAGGAGAAGAGATTCCACACATCCTCACTAACCCACACACCTACACAGCCCCTTCTATTCTTTTCTTTCCCCCCCCACCTTTTATTCTTTAAAACAGGTCTTAAAGTCTTTCACGACTCCTGTCAAAACTCCTGGTTCATGTTCAGGGTCCTTGATTCACAATTGATTAAAGCCGTGCATCTGCAGCTGTGGGATGTGAGAATGCAACAAAAGCTGAGATTTTGACATTGTGTCGAGGTATGATTAACTTTCCAAGAAAAATAAAGAAAGCTATTCATCATCATGTTTTCTGAGGTAATTTGATTATTAAATCAGCTGAACTAAGGCGTTTAAAATTCTTAAACTTAAAATGTGATCAAACTCAATTACTATGGTGTAATTAAATTCATGGGACTTATCCTTTGGCTTTTGACTTGTTAGTTCTACTGCTTGAAGCACTGCTCACGCAAGATGATGAAACTGATGATGACTGCTTAAGTTTACTTTTTCCTTTTATCCAATTAGTTTGCATACTTTGTTTGCATGCTTCATCAAATTTCACAGTGAAAACCTCAAGTTCTGACCTGTTACAAGTCCTAATCAATAATAAATGATTAATTTCATGGTAAGCTTTTGCAGAAAGGGCTGCGCTGCTGTCATCACTGTTAAAAACATTGTATATTCTTTTTTTTTTTTTTTTTTTTTAAATGACATCAGAAACAGCAGTATGCGACATTACGTGATGGCAGAGCTTCAGTTCATCCTTTGTCATTTTTTTTTTTTTTTTAAATAAATAGGACAGGGGGAATGAATGAGAGAAAGAGGGGGAGAAGAAAGAAAACCAAAGGGGAGAAGAGACGGTGAGAAGGGGGGGGGAAAAAAAAACAAACTCCTGGGTCACCTGTATGGAGAAAAAAAACAAACAAAAAAAAAACAAACAGAGGAGACAGCAAACAACAAAGAGCAACATAATAATAGAGAAAACAAAGCACCATCACAATAAACTAGCTAGTCATAGATATCAATAGTTACTAAATAATAAACGATATTGTGCAGCACGCAAGATAGACAGCGCACAGTGTGCTTTGAGGCAGCAGCCAAGAAAGCTTTAGTCCGCGTCTGTGAATACCCATGTGTACACCTGTGTGCATACCTGTGTGGATCAGCATGCTTGCATTCCAAAGGTTTCTCCATGTAATGATCTGCTAGGGAGTGTGGGGGGGCCACAGCCCCGTCCTCCAGGGTATGAAGCAGGTATGGAGGAGATCAAAACTCCAGACATCCAGAGGCCCCCAGAACACAAGAGACCAAGGAAGACCAACAGAGGGGCAGCCGCGCCACTGTTCCAGTAAGAGCTGAGGAGAGTCCCAGATGAGGGCTCGCCCAGCAGCCGCGGAGCAGAAGCCAGGGGGAGTTGCAGTGACGCGCCCGTGAGCTCCGCCGGCCCCCAGCTGTGCCTGAGTGACCGAGCCCCAGGCCGAGAGGCCGGGGGCACCCCACCTCCAAAGGGGCCCGAGCGAGCCCCAGGCCCAGGCCCCGATAAGCGGCCGCCAAGGAGTGAGCCGGTGTGTACCCGGACGCCCACCCCCAGACACAAAGAACCACCAACGCACCGACACCTGAGGGAGTCCGCCACCGGCAGGGGAAGTGGTGGTGGGTGGAGATAGGCCTCCAAACCTTGGAGGGCCTGAGGTGTCCCCAGAGAGGTGGCGTCTGATACCCAACCTGACATATAGACACAGACATACAGGCACACACAGACACAAACATCCATTCCCCCCCTCATGCTCTCATATGCACTTACTCCACACTCAACCAACGTGGAGACAGACATAAAGAGACGCTGTACACACGATCACACTCCCCAAGCGTACTCTACAAACCGGGTCTAGGTACCCTTGCCCCTGGAGGGGGGAACTGCACCCAGACCCAGGTGGTGTTACCCTTTTCCCTGCGGTGGGGAGAGGCAGACCACCCCGACTCCGCAGCAGCAGGGAGGCCCCACACCCCAGACCGCAGTCGGACGGCCAACTCCTCCTACTAGCCCTCCCGCTCCAGCAGGCCGCAGAGAATGGGGGTGGGAGAAGACTCCAAACCTCCCTCCACCCGCTCATTGTAGTGTTGATGCATGTGTGTTCTAAGGTGCATTTAAAACCCAGGAGGGCATGGAGCTACCTGCCAGAGAGCAGCAGGTAAGCGCATGGTCCCTCCTGCTAGCCCTCAATGTCTACGTGTATTTAAAATTGAGAGGTGGGCAACGACGTCAGGGGTGAGGTATACACCCTGATGGTAATTTGGACTCCGTGATTGTGCCCACCCCCAAGATCCTATATGTATGTGTAATGAGAGTGTGAATAATGTGAATGTCTAAGTTGTGGGATAAAATTGAGGCAGAGGCAGCCAGAAGGGGACAGAGGGGGGGGTAGCCTCCTCTGCACCCTGGTGACATACCCCTACTCCAAGGCCCTGCATGTGTGGGTGGTTGTGGTGGAGCGGGAAGAGGGAGGCAGCTGGAGATGGGGAGGGAAGGAAGGGAGGGGCAGTGACCCCTCCCTGGGGCCAGCTCCCCCGCTGGAGAATGGTTGTATTTCCTCCTAGCACTAACCAACTACTGGTGGTGAAACTTGTGTGACACAAACCAGAAATGAAGAGCATTTGCCTTCAAGGCAAGTTGTGCCTTACTGCTGCAACCAACACCTTTCAAAAAGTGCAACGTTTACTTTGAACGTAAAAGTTCTTCATTTACATTTAGCCTCAAATCTTCACAAATCCACTTTGACTTAGCAACCAGTTTGCAAGTATTTGCAAACTGGTTGGCATCTTCCATGCAAACTACTGGAGACCAGAGCATTCTGCTATTGACCGACGCAGTTTCCAATGCAGCACTGCATACCTCTTTGACACCAATTTAGTATTAGCCAGCAAACTCCAGCAACCACTTGCCAATTTGTTGTGGAATACAAATCTTTCCATAGCGACTGGATGGCTGCAACCCCTTGCAACCAGTCTGGGAATATTAATTTTCCATGAGTTTGCAGACCAGTCTCTAGGCTTCTGTGACTGAGGGCTAACATCCACCAGAATCCCCACTGAATGAGGGTTAGGATTAGTTTGCGTTTTGCTAAGGAAGCCTAGTTTTGGAAACTAGAAGATCTAATCAAATTTCTATAATTCCACACAAAGGGCAAATCCTGCCTTAATCGTTGCCAGCAACATGGTAGCTGTAAAGAGGTCAAAGTAGCCACACTATGGGTTTCATTAATTTCTGTCATATATTCTGTCACAGTGGCATTTTCAAAACATGGCCACAGTTTCAAATAATGAGGGCAGAGTATATATTCAAGCAATCTCCATGAACCAAAAGCTCAAGTCCTCTATGCACTTGGTTTCACTACAACTATTGTCTCTACTTAACTGTGGGCATGTAGCACAGAAGCCCCACCCACATGCTTTAAAAATATTCAAATTGTGAGGGGCAGCCAATCAGAACAAAGTTGTCTTAAAAGGAGATGGAAGGGAGCTCAAACACACTGCTTTAGAGTGAATGAACTGCAGAAAAGCTAAATGATAAAAAAAAAAGATTATTTTAAAACGTAAATCACACAAAGACACTCCAGTGCAGTCGAATAATAAAAACATGGGTCTAGAAACAATGAGCATTATAGCTACCCTTTAAAAAGGTATATCGTGCACAGCATCCCTGAAAATATACCTTCATAAATGTCCTCATGTTTCTCAGATTACTGAACAGATTAATCAAAAATCTTTAAAATATGGCTTCATACGATTGGAAGTATGATATTAGCCAAAAAACATAGATACATTTATTATAAGGCGCTAAGAGTTCTTGGAAGCCGGTGATGTGAGCACTGAGAAAGAATGCTGTCACTGAAACCTGTAAAGGTCACCATCTGTTTATCTACATCTCTGAAACAGATTTTCTCACTGACTATCAGCTCTGTGATCGTCTCTGTGATGGTGACATTTACAGGTATGAAGTAGGAAATGTACCTCCCTCCTGAGGCGTTCACGTCGAGAGCTAGCTGAAACATTAGAAGAAGACAGTCTATCTTTAATCGAATGTTTTCACACGTGCTTGGGGAATGCGCATATCCTATTATGCTAATGTGGGCGTTCATGCAGAATCCTGGCATGGACACTGGAAGCAAGAACAGCAGTAAAAAGCTGGTATGAAATTGCAATTATTAAGCTGGCATCCTCCGGCTTTTGATTCACTTGCAAAATAACAGTGTGCACCGTCTCAGAGAAGTAATAATCATTTCAATAACTGCACGGAAAAATGTTTTTTAATGATGGCAGGCGCATGTCAGTGTGCTGACAACAGCTGGCAAGTGGGTGGATATTTGAGATCAGGTGCAGATTGTCTAAAGATTGAGATTTATAGGGATGAAGCTGGCTTTTTATTATTAAAGGAGGGGCTGTAAAGAAGTGAATACATAATTACAAACACTTAAGGAAAGTGGATCATCTGTTTTGCTATTCTTTCAAAGTTGGTAAGAGTAATTTACAAGTTCCTTTTGACTGTACTGAGCTTACTGAGAATGTAGGAGTAATGTAGTTTCTCAGTTTGCAGCAATTTTTCCACCTTCTCTTTGATTTTTCAGCCTGAAGCTACAAAACTAGAAAAGCGTCATTTAAATGTTTAAGTGGTCAGTTTATCTTCACTGCAAACACTAATTTACTAAGTTATCCTAAATGATATCAGCTGGTCTGATCACAGGTTGCACTATGTCCGTGAACACATCCGATCAAGTGCTGAGATCACGGCACACAAAGATGATGACTGACTCTTGAATCATTCTTAAATGGCTAAAACAGAAAAAGAAAAGAAAAATGGAAAAAAAAAATCAAAGATACAGAAAGTAAAATGAACGACTTTTTTTGGGTGCTGTCAGCGTTAATCTCGTTAAAATGACGTTAACGCCATAACCGCATTTACGTGGCAAATCTCCATTTAACTCGCTAACGGAGATTTGACACCTTAAATGCGGTTATTGCATTAACGGCATTTTAACGAGATTAACGCTGACAGCAATAACATATATACTTACATATAAACCAAACCAACTCATCCAATTGTTCACTGATGTTTTAAAGTTGCTTAAGACTATAAATATGCTACTGTCAGCAGAGATGAGTTGTGAATTTTATTTGTATATAAGTGTTTCATGCTGATGTCATTTATGGGTACCATAAACTTACCATAGAGGATGTTGATAAGAGAGATTGGCATAACCAGGATCCCTACGAGCATGTCCGCTACAGCCAGTGACCTCAGAAAGAAGTTGGTGGCATTCTGGAGCTTCTTTTCCAGCGACACCGCGAGGATGACCAGAATGTTTCCGCCGATCGTCAGCGCAATGATGACGAGTATGAGCAGTGCTGGCCAGTTCTTCTCTTTGATAACCGCCCTGCTCACAGACTCCTGGGTTGTTAAATTATCCAGACCTAAACTCATGCCGGAAGCACCACCACCTCCGCTGCTGCTTCCAATTCCTATCCCCCATGGGAGGGTTTGATTGAGATCTAAGGGGTTGTTGCTCGGCCAAGCCATTCGACTCCCGACCTCCAAGGAGGATGTGGTTGTCCCAAACCCACCAAGAAGAGCCCTTGCTGGGCCACCCATTTCAAAGAGAGATTACTGGAGATTGGACAATCTGCTTCAGAAGCATACAGAAGAAGAAGCTGCACTCAAAATTAAGGGACACTTCTCTGAAGGATATCACCTAAGAGTTGATCAGATGGGATGGGAAGAAAGCAAGAAAGGGAGAAATCTGGGGGATTGTGAATGACAGGGAAGCTGGGGCAGGGGGATAGGGAAGAAGCAGCTACAAGGGCTCTTGGTTTTATTATTGTGTTTTAATAAATCTTGCTAGCTCCAAACAGCCTCAAATTGTTCTGTTAGGCTTGTATCTCCCATTACTGGCCAACAAATCATTGCCAGGGAGTTCTCAAGGTATATGCTGAGCAAAACTGTCCCGAGTTGCTTTTTGGTGTTCAGCCACATCTACATCCAAGTGGAAGTGAGACTTTAAGAGTTTTTAATTTAGAGCTGGAAATTGGATGACTCATATCCATGGCTCCGGGCCACCATCGTCCTCTGTCCACCCAATCGCTGTAGTCCGTTTGCCACAGGGTGTCAGTCGGTTTCAGTATCTGCATTCAGCTTTGAACCTTGCTGTTGTGAACGGACATATCTGAGGTGTTTATCCGAGATGATGGTGAGGGCGAACTGCGGAAAGAAGCAATGGAAGAAAAAAAAAAGAATCAGATCATCTAATTTGAACTTCCTGCATGCACAAGTTGTTTTCACCCAGTCATTCATGATTTGAGAATAAATCAAACCTCTCTCTCTTACATTCCTTCTGGTCTGTCTTGATATATTCTTGATATATCCCCCCTTTCCGATTACTTTCCTTCCATCCATCTACTCCATTCACCCACTCCTCTCCCTCAGTCTTACTCAATAAATTTCCATGCTTTCCTTCTCTAAATCTTTTGAGCTTTCATCCATTTCTTCTTCCCTCTTCAGCCATCCATCAGCGCGCCCACTCAAATCTTCTTTTGTCCTGCATTTTCTCCGCTTCCTTTGCCCTCCAAGTGATTCTCCACCAGACTAATTTAGACTTTGTCTGCACTCCTCAAAAAAAGTTCTGAAAAGAACGTTAAACATTGTACTCATTCAAAAATATACTAAAGATAAAAATCCAACAGATGCTTTGATGTTTACTCCTTCACATCACAGCATGTGTGTGTGTGTGTATGTATGGCTCTCCTCTCTATTTACCCTTACCAGTCAGGCAGCTTAGTGATTTAGCACCTCATAAATGTCTTCAAGGAGAGGTGGAGGAGTCAAAGTTTATGTGTGTGTGATAGTCAGCACGCGCATACAGTGAGTCTTTGCCTGTGAAGAGCACAAACGACCAAAAACCATTGAGACGTGTTCCCGTTTGCGTGGGATGTTTAAGAATGAAATGCGAATAAGTGTGTGTGTGTTTACTTTTGTGCTTTTTTCTTTCTACGTTCCCATGTGTCCACTTGTGAGTGTGTATTTTGAGATGAAAAGCGAGCACATCTCCAGACGCAACCAAGCCTCCAGCTGAGATATTTTAGTGGGCGGCGAGTCTATGATAATATGAGGAAGGATAGAGTATGTCTGTCCATATTTTACTGAATGCTACATACACAATAATAAAAACTGTGCTTCTTTGTGGGTGTGGGTCTGTTAACATTTGTATTGTTTAATGTGTGTAAGTGTATTCATTTGTCTCTGCTTTGCACTTATTTGTATAAATTGCTCTGAATGCAAATGAACTGTCTAGGTGCGATTGAGTGCAAACACAATAATTCATTCAGATTACTGTTGTGTGTGTGTCTGGGTGTGTGTGTTCCAACTTGTGTTGTTTATAAAAACAACCCATCCTCGTACTTAAATGACAATTAGGCTGATAGTAACCAGCACCTGTTTTCACACCTTGGCTCATGTGATTAGGCAGATGATCAATAGAGGGTCAGCAACCCTCTTATGGACACTCCCAATAGGGCTTAAATAGGGCTCTCCACCTCTTAGAACTCAAGAAGCTTCTTGGGCGAGAGGTGAAACGTCTTCAAGAAACTTAAAGATGATGATGACCTGGATGACTGAGAACTTTCAAAAACCCCTGAACTGAGTCTAAAGTAGATGCCTACCAGTTTACCTTGACCCACACCCTCCCCAACTGGTCTTTTATCATATTGAATGCAGTAATTGGACCTTAATGTTTTTTTTGTTTTGTTTTGCTTTCACTTATTATACGTAAACACTTCTTTTCTCATTTTCCACTCAACTGACAGGATGGCACATTCTTATTCCCAGGGTGGCTGGAAATAGGAATGGGACCCATTTGGGGTCATCCTATAACAACCTGTCTAACCTGACCAGTTGGTATCATTTTTCAGCTTGTTGGGTTAGTGTTGGGCCGATGGGCTGATCAGTGGGCAAGTAATGTTCTAACCAAAATAAGGCTTTGTGAGGGATGCACTGTTGTCTGAAAAAAGCATGTATTTACTACCAGGCCACATGCCAATCAGTAGTATCCTGTGCTCACTTAGTCGCTACAGTTGCCCGCCTAAAAGTTGAGAAATGGTTATCTCAGGTCCCGCCCATTTTACATTTTACATTGTCAGGGGTTATTTGCAAGTAGTGCAGTTGCTTGAAGTTGATTTTCTGTGGTGTGTGGTTGCCAGGTCGCTGCCAATTGATTCCACTGTGGACGCAGCTTTAGGCATTAAAATCTGCTGGGTTAGGTTTAAAAAATAAACGCAACAGTTGCCATGGCTTATAAAACACTTCTTTCTGGTTGCCATGGTGACACTTGCTTTTTCTACAGAACATACGTGCTTTTGGGACAAAACATATTTCCCACTGAATTGCATGACTTACAAATTTGTGCTCACTGACAAAAGTGTAGTTCTTTCATTTTTATGGGTGACTATTTCACAAACTCCTGAGACTGAGCTGGGATGAAGTCACCTCTTTGAAAGTGACACAAATAATTTCTTGTAATTTCGTATATCTCTATGGGAAACATGCACTTGCTATTTCACAGGTGTTTGGATGCTGCAAAGAACTAAAACAGGAGCCCGCATGTCTCACTCTTTTTAGGTGTGGTTGTCTTTCATCATACCAGAGCATGACTGCCTGTAAGGTTCAGCTAGGTTTTGCTGTGCTTCATCCAAATACCAGTATTACTGAGGAC
>NW_024582680.1:117954-141276 GCF_018398535.1 Haplochromis burtoni | reverse complement strand
GTCCCATTTCACTGCAGGGCAACCTGCATGTGACGAATAAAGCTTTGATTGATTGATATAAGGAAACTTTCTGCATGCAAGTGCAATAAGGACAGCTGCAAAGATCTCCATATCTTTAAGTCTCTAAAAGCGTTGCTGACTGGTCTCTAGGTCTATGTGACTAAAGTCTGAGAAAACCTGCCCCAAAGCGTTGGGTTTGTTGCGTTTCCAAAGAGAAACTTTATCACAAATTTTAATACTGGTGGGACAGTGAGGCATCAATGCCCAAGAACACCTTGTAACACTCATAATGGCAGTATTTGATATCCTGGGGTTATAACACATTAGAAAGGAGCACTCTTTCCTCTCTCTCTTACACACACACTTTTTTATAATGGGACTGAAAAAAGAAGAAAAAAGAAAGAAAAGCACACAGTTCGTGAGTCCATTTTCTTTGTGGTGTATTTGGGGTCATTTTGGAACATACTCTACTTTCACATGCCTTTGAGCAATTTAAATTATTTAACACAGATATTTTCAGAGCTTGGGCACAGGTAGCTTTCACACCAGATACCATATCCACTCTTCCAACATGGCTAGGGCTCAGTATGCTGACATGCGGTAATCACACAGCTCAGGCAATCTAGACTTTTGAGGGTCAAACATGCTCTACCACAGTGCACATCATCTGTCATGTATCCCTGTCATGTAACTGAGTTTATCTCATTTATTCATTTTTGGTAAACTGAATGAGTTTCCAGTGTAACAAAACTCTGACAAATAATGTCTCACAAAACCACAAAGTGGAATCATTGCATTTTTGCTACATCAGATGTTTGTGTTGGCTCTCAGTCATCCGGGTCACGGTCGACTGGACCTCTTAAAACTGAAGAAGCCTCTTGGATGGGAAGTGAAACATCTTCAAGAAATTGAAAGAAGTCCAGTTGCTTTCTTCGAGATGCTCCAAACTGTTACTTCAGTATTTTGTTTTGTTTAGAGATGTACTACATGCTACACTTATGTAGCTAACATATTAACTAAATATGTCGAAATGCTAGCTATCAAATGGCAAGGTGTAATTAAGTGTATAAACATTGCATTTCGTTTTTCAGGCGGTTGATGAAATGTAACAACATCATAATATGACATAATTCAGCTTTTGTGGATATGAATTAAAGGTTGTTGTGTGCTGTTGTGATATTAAAACGATGCAAGGCTTTTATACGGAGCATAAATTAGGTGCCATTTAGCCCATTGGTAGGTGGGTGCTAGGCAACATAATGACTTTGCTCAACTCCTGAATAACTTCCATGGTTTTGTGATCACAGCTAAGCTAATGCAACAACCAAAGTTAGGTTTAGTATTTTGAGTTTAGAAAATGAAAAACGGTTGTTTGAAGCATAACAATGAAGGATGTTATCTGTTTTCTGGGGAGGATAGATTTTATATATGATACCAATATTAATGACTGCCTCTCCCATCAGACCAAATCATCATGTAATCTCACCACCATTCAGCTCCTGGTAGGGCTTTAGCCTGGACTATGGGGCCATATTTTATAGATTTGAAGAGCAAGACAAGGAAGACCACATTATAGAGGAGGCTACTACAATTTATTGATTATTTCTCAGGACAACATAAATCCAATGAAACTGCTGAGCTTGTCTTTTCTTGACTAAACCAAATAAACAAAAAAAGGTAAACAGCATCGTAATAACGTGCGCTTTAAAATTCTACCCTTGGAAAATGAAAAAGGCAACACAGAAAAACCAACGCAACTTTAAGTCGAGTCGAGGGAAGAACTATACGTGTGATTACGGATTGTGTGTGAGTGCGTTTGTCACCAGCGCGTTGCTTTGTGTGTAACGGACAAGCTGCTTCCTATCGCCTCCTCTATCAGCATAGTTCACAGGAAACTAAACAGCACTGCAGGCAAGCCATTTAACTGGCCTGACAAAGCAGCAATATGTCACAGAGAGAGGGAGAAGACGACGAAGAGAGGGGAGGAGGAAGAGGAGAGGAGGAGGGAAGTTGGACAAAGCAGTGATTGGGGAGATAAAGGAAAAGTGATTGAAAGGAGAGGAAAGAGATAAAAGAGATGAGAAAGCGAGGGAGGAGAGACGCGCACGAAACCATGAGTCACGCCGAATGAAGCCAATTTCTCGACTCCACACGACAGTAACTTGTTATTCTACCAGTGATTATCTTTTTATCTGGAAACTCGAGTGAAAGCACACAGTTCATTAGTTTCAAACCAAAGATGAGATGCGGGCCTCAGCTAACCAATCACATCACATGTAGATTAGGCTTATATTTGGTGTTGTGACTGCAGAACGCATTCCGGCCCTCATCCTGGAGAGAGTTACGCAGACACGGCTGGGGACTCGCAGAGTCGTGGCACAGACGCCGCCGCGGTCGCTGGCGCTTTCCACCGTGGGGAAAATAAAACTGCCGCTGCACTTCTGTTTGTTTAAGCCATTTCTGCTCTGCGAGATAAAACAGCAGAGGGGGGAAAGCAAAATGGGATGGGGGGATTTTCTTCTTATTAATGTGCCCTACAAAGCAAACACTAACTGCCTTTTTTGTTTGGTTTTAGGCTTAACATTTAAGCGTTTATGTTTCCCTAACAATAAACAGTGTCAGCTATGTATTTACCAGCTATATGCTGGTGAATGCCAACTTCTGTGGCAACATTTTGCACTGAGGCAGCAGCAGGTGGTTCGTCTTCCCTCTTTTCTCCGCTCACAGGTCTACTTTTATTTGCTTTGCAGGATAAAAATAAGAGTAGAGAATAGTTCCTGCTGCCTTTATAGTACATCGGATTATTTTGGTGCTGTTGTGAAGTAATTGTAACCAAAGCTATTGTTCCTCCTACTTCCTGGCTACCTTAATCCTTGGAGGGTTAAGTTGCCAGAAATGAGAAGTACCCTGACCTTCTTTTTAATAACTGGAAGACTCAAAATGGTCTCAAAATATGCTGACACACACAGCCTTCCCATATGGAAAAGAAATAGAAAAAAACTTATAAAAGACTTGCATCAAATCTTATATCTGTCTTCACTCTTGTATGCTTTACATACAAGTTTCACACAAGACAGATGCAAACTTTATAAGATTTATATATATCTTTTACTGTAATGGATGCTATCTTGTGTTTTGAATGTGGGAAGAAAACCTCAGGAACAAGCCTCATTTCTCCAGACTAATAAATGTAATAAATGAGAGACAGCACTGAAATAAAATAACTTTTTGCAGAGTTTTTATGGAAAAACTCCAGGATAAACCTGTGTCAATTTTAAAAAATGATCTCAGTTTAGCGTTGTGTGAGCTGTAGCCTCGGCAGCATAAAACTGTAATCCAGAAAAATGGAGTCTAGGATTGGAGGGATGTTTGAATGCACTTTGCAGAAGATTTTAATTAGATGTTTTTACATGTTCTTTTTCTTTTTAAATTACGGATTTACTTTGCTAAAATTAGAAGTTCAAAAATAGATAAAAAATACCAGATGGCAGATTAAGTGAACCCCCCCAACATCTGCTGTCTGGATGTTTGTGAGGAACCTTGGAGTCATTTTTAAGCAGAGCTTTTCCATTAACCTGCACGTTATACATTTAACTGAGACTGCCTGTTTTAATAAGCACAGAAATTATTATAACCTGTAAGTACTTATTACTGTTTTAAAAATTTCCTGAAAAGCTTTTGGATTTTCCAAAACGTTACAGGAAGAACACTGAAAACTGCCACCTTGTTAAATCCAGAACTGAAATGAAAAATCGTATTCCTCACATTCAATGTCCTGCACGATCAGGCCCCATCATAACTTCAAAATGTCACATAACCCCAACAAAACACTCAGCCTTGTGTGTTCTGTTGGGGTTTGCTTGAGTTTGCTTGAGTTTCTAAAAACTGAATGGGAGGCAAAGCCTTCAGCATTTTGGACTAGCTGCAGTCGGCCAATTAATGTAGCGGTAATACCAGAATAGAGGCTATTATAGAAGTCGAGACGAGATGAGATGAAGGCATGGATCGCTTTCTCAAAATCTCTGAAGCCACTACTGTATGACTTGATGTGTCAAGCTAAAGCAGAGACGAGTCACCTCAGTTCTTCAGACTGAAGAATTCGCTTGGGTAAGTGACGAAACATTTCTCCCACTAAAACATTACATCCAGATTAACAGCATCAACTTTTTGGGACTGCTGTAGAGCATTCGATTTTATCCTTACTGTCCCAGCTTGTGTTTCACCCTTAGTCTATGTAGTGGAATTACGTTGTTGCCCCTCCCTGAGCCTTCCTATCAATAAAAGGGAGTTCTTCCTTCCCACCATTGCCAAGTGTGACTCATAGGAAGCTGATTGTTGATTGTTGTGGTTCAATGTGTCGTGATCTGCAGGGAATGCAGATCATGTGTTGGAAACTGGAGCCAAAAGCAAAAGGTTGATGATAAAGTACAAAATAAAGACAAGGAAAGAATACAAGAGGAAACGGAAAAGCCAGTTGCAAAACTGAAACCAAAACTGGAAAAAAAAAATGGGAGAAAATGAACACCTGAGAACACGAGGGAAAGGTGACTGAGACACAAGTGGAGACGCAGCAGAACTGCATTAAACCAATGAAGCAAAACAAACCACAATGCACACGAGGTGAGAGATCACCAAAATAAAACAGGAAGCATGACCACTGAGACTGAGCTAAACAAACACGAATGCACGATGGACCACATACAGGGGACGCTAGGAAGAACATACAGAGACAAGACTAAGATGAACACGGAAGGGGACTAACTAAGAGCTAGAAACATGAATAACTAAACAATTAAACACTGAAAATACTAAACTACAAGAGATGTAACAGGAGTTCTCGAATAATACATGAAAAGGAAACTTAACAACCTAAAGATACTTAAACAGAACCTGAAAAATCAAACACCAAAAAACTTTATTTGAAGTTGTAGAGTCTGATGGTGTGTCCTGACACTGCATATATAAAAGTGAATGAACAGTTAAAGAATTGCTTTTGCACGAGTGTCCCAGGACAACAGGAAGCAGCACTCATCTGCCATGTTGTTTTTAGAATCAGAGGAAACCTGTGAATGGGTCCACAGCTTTCCACAGGTGGTTCTGTGAATGCAGACTCTACACAGGGATTTACTGAAGCTCGAACCCAGGAACATCTTGCTTTAAACGGTACTAATCACTGAGCCACCGTGCGTGAAATTACAGTGCAAACAACTATGCCTTAGTTGCTACTGAGAAAACCTCCCAATGCTTTAGCACAGTTGAGCTTTATCTGGCAGACGTTACTGTTCTTAGAGTGGATCATAAACCATCACAGTTTGAGACCTGCACAACCATTAGATCAGATTCTGTGGTTTTTAATGGCTTTTTGTATTTTGCCTACATTCCTGCTCAAAACAAATTGCCGTTCATTAAACATTTTATGTGCACTTCAAGGGCAGACGTTTTTTTTTTTGCTTCCCGGAACGAGCACGAACATAGTGAGAATTTAAAACAGAGGAAGTTAAATGAGTTGACTGTGTGTTAGGTCACTGTTGTGCTGTAGGAACACATCTTCTTCATCCACAAATTTAAAGCCAAATCAACAAAACTGGGAGAGTTTTTGCCACAAAAGCACAGAAGCGCTGCATCGCAACTACAACTTTAAAGCGGGTTTATTGAGAAATATTGAGCAGTCTGAGCTGTGCAGGTGGAGGTGTGTGTGTGTGTTTTTTCAGTGTGGTAAGGGCACAGAGGAAGAAAAAAGAAGAAAGAAATGAAGCTGCAGAAACAATGCGGAGAAAAGAGAGAATGTAAAGACAGAGAGCAAGAGCAGCATCGGTAAATCCGGTCACTTACTTCTACCTCACCTCCCAATCGATGTGCTTGACCTTTTCTGTTCTCTCGGTTATCAGCAGTGGCGAGTCTCTCCGTCGTCGCCTCTCTCTTTGGCTCTCCCTCCTGCTGTACCAAAACCTCTGTCATCTGTCACTCCACGCCTCCGGAGCGAGGGATCAGCAGCATCATCCATCTGCCTGCAGTGAAAGAGGGAGGAAAAGGGCAAAAAAAAGGAAGAGAAAAACGAGCTATTGACTTTTTGATGCTCATTTGTAAAACATTTCAGTTCAAAACAGAGGTAAAAGTGAGTGAAAACACAAAACCACACTAACTCCTACACACACCCACACTCCAGCAGCAACACCACAACTGAATGTACCATTAATCGTCGGTTCTTTTATCCAGCTGAAGCACAGTGGCACTGAATAAAGACTTCTATTATTTTTAGGAGCTAGAAACATTAGAAAAGCAGGAAAAGGCACTTAGTTAAATATCTGTTGTGTAGTATGTTATGTGGAATAAATTGCAAACATGGTACAGAGCATCAATTTTAACTGTGTGAAATAAGATAAATCCTATTTAGGGCTCTCTGTTTGCCTGTGTTACTAATGTTGCTGTTCAGTACGTGAGGATATTAAACAAACTCATCTTATGTCGTTAGCCTCATACGACTCACATTGATCAATGACTGGTGAGCCGGACCTGGGGAACTCCCCTTTCTGTCAGTAAAAGAAGTTTGTCTACACATTTAATCCCTGAGATATCTTAGTATAAGAAAGTGCAGGTTCAACAGTACATTTTAGTTTTTCTACATATTAAAGAAATACTGCTGTAGTAAATGAAGAAACTGCTGATTGCTCATTTGCCAAATGGTCCTGTAATTATAAAACTGAAAATCTCTGTTCTGTTATTTGTTTTTTGTTGACCCACTGTAAAAAAAAACAAAAACAAAAAACAGAAATTTTGATAATCAGAGGTAAAACTAAACCTTCTGCTATCTGAAAATCCTCTTAAAATATATTTAAAAGTTTGGAGTCTTTGCCAGGACAGTTATGGCCCTCAGGCCTTATGTTTGACACCAAAAATGCAATCAACACAATTCAGTTTTATTTACATGGTGCCAAAGCAAAACAGTGTTTATACGACATTATATTGCTTATACATGTTCAGTGGTATTTTCTGATTCATGTCATTCGTCACGTATCTTTAAAAAATATGTTTGTTGTTATGAATATTTTCAGGAAAAAATTGTTTAATGTGAAACACACGGGGCCCACAAGTTGAAGTTGAAAAAGTATGTGTTCAAGAACTTTTTATCATAGATTTCTTTTATTTTATTGATTTCTTTTCTTACTACCTTTTCTAGACGGCAAAAAAAATAATATTTATGAGTTTTTAGAGTTGGAAGAAGTTTTCTTCTTAGGGTTTCTGAGCTCAGCCAGATAAGTCGAGGCTCTCAGTCAGTCAGGAGGGGTCCTCTGCACAATCAGGCACGACTGGGACACCAAGTGGGTGCCTCCTAGGTTAGGTGTTTCCAGCATTTTGTACTGGGAGGAGGCCCCAAGGTAGACCCAGGGCGCACTGGAGAGGTTTGATGTCTCGACAGGCTCGGGAATGCCCTGGTTCTCCCCCCGGAAGAGATGGACGAGGTGGGTGGTAGGTCCGGATGTCTCTGCTTAAACTGCTGCCCCCATGATCCGAACCCAGATAAGTAACACAAATTAAATGGATGGATAAAGCTGCAATTTTTAACCAACCACCCACAATATAAAGCACATTGAGGAGACTGTGGTTGTGATTCGGCGCCATATAGATAAACTGAATTAAACTGAACACATTAAGAAGACAATAACTGGTTGATTCTGTGTATCATGCTTCTCTGAGGTTCATCACTAACCGTAAATTTCAGACTCACCACTGTGAGTTATACTCTCAGGTAGGATGGCCTGCTTTGGTAAGTCGGAGGAACTCATTTATACAGTTTTATATATAAGGCGATACTTGGGTTGCTGCCTTCTTATCTATGTTCCCTGCTTGTAATGAAACATGCTGGGCGGTATTCTCTTCGTCCACATCGTTACTTGTTGCTTTCTGTTCCATTTGCCCGAACTGAACTTGGTAAAAGAGCTTTTGTCCATTTAGCACCCTCGGCTTGGAACAAACTGCAGAAGGAATGGAAAATGACTGAATTCATTTCATTAAGTGTTTTAAATCTAAACTACGAATCCTTGAGGCCAAGTCCATAACATGCAACTGTTTCAATTAGATTGATTGTCATTTTAACTGACTTTTTTATTTTTTATTTGAATTTTATTTTTTATTTTATTTGTATTCTTTCACTTATTGTTGCATGTGTGTTGTTGCTGCCTGTGTTTGAGTAATTTCTGTAACTGTGAGACATCTGCTGCTGCCTATCTTGGCCAGGTCTCCCTTGAAAAAGAGGTTTTTAATCTCAATGGGATCTTCCTGGTTAAATAAAGGTTAATAAATAAATAAATAATAACTCACACTTAGTAGAGTTTTTTCAAAGCTGGATGGGAAAAAGTGACAAAAATCCAACAATTTCTCAAACTAAGTTAGGAGAAATTCAGATATGGTACTTTGTTCTTTCTTGATGAAATTTTGGTTGATCATTTGGTTAAAACTGCCACCTAAGCCTCACTGAAACACACTGAAATAAGTGATGACTTCAAGGTGTTCAAATCACATTACTACCAATCAGCACCCAGGCCTGTGTACAGGCAGGTCCCACATGTGTAACAGTGACGCTATTTGATGCAGCTCTGACACAAAAATCAAATGTCGTGCTCCATGTGGCATGCGTTGGATGGATATGGATTGTGTTTAAATGTCACACGGGTCATTTCCATCAGCGTGGTCACTAAGCCATGAGGCCACATAATGGACTGGACAGATGGAGCAAAGTTACAACAATAAGACAGACTGGCTGGAGTCAGTCTGCCAGGTGGGTTAAATAACAGAAAGAGATGCTGAAAGAGTTAGAAGCCAAAGAAACCCACTGTTAAATGCTAACATTGAAAAGCTACCCTGAAAGGAGATGACTGTGCGTGGTGTTGCAGTTTAAGGAATATAAAGCCAAAACATTATCTTGAAACTGGGGGTTCTGCATTGCTCGATTTCTCTTGACGAAGCACCTGGATTAGTGTGTTTTCTGTCAGTAAAGAAGAGTGGAGAGGATAAGCTAAATATCGTACTTGGCAGACAAATTAATGGCACATTCAACACTCCAAACAGAAATCCTGACACTCTGCAATAATTAAACATTTAAAGAGGATCCAAAAGGCAGTTATCTCACAGCGAGCCAAGCTTATATAAAAGCCTATCCTTCACAGCTCAAAGTGTTACAGAAGGGAGGGACAAGAATGGGGAAAAAAGTCATAATTAAGTCTGTAATATAATCCCGAAACACCTAAATCCCACAGAAAATTATTTTTCTTACAGGTCTATTTCCTTTGACTCCATTATACCATATGTACATGTGCTTATAGCCCTGGGAGTCTTATTTTAAAGCAAATACATTCAAATATATGCGGGAACAGGAAACCAACACGCTCGAGGCATGAGACCCGAAGTGGCACGAGTGACATTTGGGATGAATTCACAGAGCGCCTACTAACCACAGCAACAGCTGGTAAAAGTGACACACAGACATAAACAGATGCCATTTTGGCAGAGCTGAACAAAACAGACTGGAAACGTGAAGGATCCAAAGCCAGCGTCATGATGGAGCTCCTCTGATGTTTGGGAAAAGGGAAGCATAGTGACCTCTAAGCAAGAAAAGTACTGACAAAACTGCTCATCCTCTGTATAATGCCTGATTTATGCTTCTATGCCGTAACCTTCATCGCCTTTCAGTCGTTGACTTGAAACATAGCTCTGCTTCTCGGGAGGTGCACCTCAGGTTACTTGGAAGGTTATGGCATAGAGTTAAAAGGGGTTTCCAGTTACATCGTAAGTCATGACGTAGATTTCCTGCTGAAGCGTAATTCACCCATAAGGCTGCTTCACCACAGCAGACCAATACAGCTTGCATGGAGAAGCTAATTTTCCACTCTGAGAAAAACCTGTTGGTTCAGTTCACGCCTCATAGAGAGAATGCACAAGTGAGTGGAAGGACGGCGCACTTAGGAGACTCTCCTATAGACGTCTATTTGACTTTAATGCCTTGCTTTCATTCAGTAATTACTATGTACAACATAGTAAAAGTGCAGGATTGTATCTTCACCACTCGTCTTGAGCTGCTCGTAGATTTACCTGGAAGAAATTCAAAGAAGCTTGTGTAACAGTGTTAGGGTAATACCGAGGGTAGTTCGAGAGATAGATCGATAAAACTCAGAAACGACATGAAATTCTCAGGTGGAGGTAGCAACGAAGTGCAATGATGTTGTGAAACCTGGCATGCCCTACTGAATATATTCACATTATGGTGGTGAAAGTGCAATGACTCATATTTCATGTAGCTGTAATTTCAGATGTTCCCACAGTAAGTTGTGCAGCAGCTGAGTTTAATGAAAAAATGTGGAGAGAGGTCAGAAGAGCGCAGCAGAAGGGAACGAGCAGTAAAGGGAAAGTGCTGAACACTCTTCAAATCAGATCCTCTCATTGATGGGACTTTGTAGGTGGTAATCACTCCCATTGAGATCACCAGCGGGAGACCTGCTGTACCTACTAGCAGGCGATTAATTGCCCAATTCTAATCAGTGATAAACAGACTATAACCCAGATTACATGGAAGGCCTCCAACATTTGTGTGCATGCAAAACCTCTGAATGACTTTTGGCATAGTTAGGTGCAGTTCAGACAGTTTAACGGTGTTTTCAGTGCATACCTTCTTAGAAGATAATGGTCGAGGTGCTATGTTCTTTGTGCTGATTTTTGCTGCTTTTTCAACATGAAGCAACAGGCAGTGTTATTTATATAGTGCTAAATCCCAACAGGAAATGCCTGAAGGTGTTTTATATTATAAGGTAAAGACCCTACAATAACATGCATAATATAATCTGCTCTGGAGTAACCAATCTCTTACTTTCAGCTTTTCAGAAATTATTTTTTGATCTAACCTTCATCCCCTCTTACTGGTGTTCTCTTGGCTGCATTCCTTTTCTTGTGCAGTTGTATAAGTAATATACTACTATTATTAGCTCAAAGCTAAGCACGCTGGAAAACATTTGGTTGGTTTACATGCAGAGCCGATGATGACTCCTTCAGATTCTGGAGTAAGATCTGTATTATCTCTCTAGTGGATTGAAAGAGTGCTGTAAATATCTTTTTTTATCCATGAACTCAAACTGAATGCATGATGTGTACTGTAAGGGTACACCCACGCATGTTTTATTTAATTATAATACTGTACGCTGTTAGAATGTTCTGATTGTTCAAATATGTTACTTGCTTTAGTTGTTTATAATGTGTGCCCAAATCTCTGCAGCAGGAATGAAGCTGGATGCGACCACTATTCGGCGTTCTCCAGCATACTTTGCTGTTCTAACATGCTTCCATGGCTGCAGCTCCCTAGCTGCCAGCCACACATACCCACAACTACAACATGACAGTCTTAATCCGGCGAGGCATGATTGGAGATGCCCTGCAGGTGCGTTCACCTACCCTGCAGTGGCACCGCTGACCATGCCCCGCCACAATCTCCAGTGATACATAATAATGGAAGAGTAATTCCGTTTTTACAACACAAGAGTGACTATCTCCTAAAATGAGGTGTACAAAACAAGTAACGATTAATGCTGTTAGCGTTAATCTTATTAAAATGACGTTAACGCCATAACCACATTAACGCGGCAAACCTCCGTTAGCAAGTTAACGCCCCCTGTGAGGGCTGCACGGTTAGCTCGTTAAAGCGTTGCAGCCCCTCACACGGGTCGAGCCACGTTAATTCGCTAACGGAGATTTGCCGTATTAATGGGGTTATGGTGTTACCGTCATTTTAATGAGATTAACGCTGACAGCACTAGTAACAATGTCTTTATATTCCCAGGTAAGGAAATACAAAATAGTAAATAGATTGACCTTGATCCACAGGGTTGAAGAGAAAGTAGGGAAGTTGGCCAAGAGTCTCCATTATGTGTTTAGTCTGTAGCAGTGAAGCTAACTATTAGCAACTAAAGCTAATTCACTAGTCCATTTGGAGACCTTGTGGCACTGTGGTGATTTTATACACAAACCTATCTGTAATCACAGAGAATTAACATTTGGACTCACAGTATCTTTGGTTGATGTTGATTTCATTTATGCTACTGTAAGAAGTACGTGTTGTTTAGCATTAGACATCTAACCTCTCTAGCATTTGAAACCTAGCATGTCGAGCTAGTCTCAAGACAAAAGTATACAAAATGATGTCCTATGTCTTCATACTTACAGATCATATTGTAAAGGCGGACTCATAAAGCCACGCTGGTTAGAAATTTAATTTAATCTAAGTGTGCAACAGTTGGTCAATGCATTCAGATTGTGAAGGGGTGGGAGTCGCATAACTGAAAGCTGTCATTTATGCGACAGAACAGTTCACATCCCATCGGGATCTTCGTTTAACCCCTGGGGATTATAATCTTTGGGTATTCCCATTGCTGAACTATCAGCTCCAAAATAAAGTGTAATATTATGCATTGCTGCATAAGCCTGTTAGTCGGCAGAGGATTACTACTGACAACAACAGCTGTTCAGTGAGTTAATAACAGAGGCCGAAGGCTGAAAGAGTCAAAAACAGAAAATTGTATTCTCTGCTGCTAATGACTGAAAGGTCATTAACAAAGAGTTGCACTGCTAATGTAAAACCACATAATCCTTCCATCTGTGTGTCTGTGTGTCAGAGAGAGAGAAGGGATAGGGGGAGAGGGGATTTCTGAATGGGTGTGGGCATACTGATGCGTCAAAAGCATTGCTGTGCAGTGTGTAAAACCAGGCAGACAGATAACACACTGCAGCTCACTCCGACAAACAACATAGAGCAGAACAGAGCGCTCCTTAAATCGGTCGAGACTTTACGATTATAAGCAGCAAACATACTCAGCTGTGTGAAAAAAGCCAGAGAAGAAAAGAAAGCCCAGCATTTGGACACTACAGAGAAAAGAGAAAGCTGCAGAGTGCAAAAATCCAGATTCAAAGCATAGGGAAGACAGATATTAGAAAGAAAAAACCAACGGGATGGTACCAGCGGATCACTATGACAAAGTGTTAACTACCAAATTATTTTAAAAGAGAAGGAGATGAAGGAGAGGAAGGAGGAAATAAGTGAGGAATGAAACAGAGAGGAAAGAGGAGCTTCCTCACACTTTGGTTCTTTTAATGAACTCATGAAATGCACCTGAAACAGTTTTATGGCATAATCTTTATTACCAAATGGAGTTTTCATTATACTTGCCATAAAACTCGTAAATTCCTCTGCCCTGCACGCTTCTTTTTCTCTTTTTTTTGGTCCAACCTTTCGACCCGGCAGCTAAGTTGAGTCCAGAGTGTTTTCCCTTGCAGTGTTTCCAAGGTTGAGACTGACCTTCGACCCTTTTAGTTTTTAGATGAAGACTCCTCGAGGTGCTCGGTAAAAATGGATGTCTGGACAGCAGCACTCGCCTGCTGAAGAACAGCCTGTAATATGATCAAACTCTTAAGGACAGCTAGCACAGTTATACCTTACTTCTTTGCTTGCAGGGCAGCTGATGTGTTCATAACAAACTGAAAATGTCCATATTACCAAATGAGCCAGTCTTTACCCTACACTGTGGGCGGATTTCCATCTGCCGTCCCCATTCAGTTATGAGAACAGCAAGTTGAAGCCTTCGTGTTATTTTTTATTACATTTAAAACACAAATCATAGAGGAGATCAGTTGTCATGGTCCTGAGTCTGAGGACTCAGTGTTTTGTGTTTCCTTATGCTTTTTTTTATTCGAGTATGTATTCTGTTGTGATTTTGCCATTTGTTAGGTTTCTGTTCTTTGCCTGCCTGCTCCCACTTCTCTGTGTTCCCTCTATCTGTCCATGGTGTTATTGTGTTTACTTATGAGTCCGCCTGTCAAGTTCAGTGTCCTGTCTGGTTCTCTGTCTGTTAGTTTCCTGTTTTATTGTGAAGGTCTCTGTCTGATGTGAGTGTGTTCAGTTTACATTTCCCCTGTCCCGTCAGCTCTGATTCCTCCCAGCCGTGTTGCCCTCCTGTCTCTCATCCCCTGATTACTGGTGTGTGTATTTAAGCCCTGTGTGTTGCTGGTTCGTCTGTGTTACCCTGTGTCCCACGGTGTCCTGTTCCTTGTCTGCGTCTCTCTGCTTCTCATCCCTTTATCGTATGCTCCCAGGTCTGTTATTTTTAGTTCTCCCAGTTTAGGTGTCTTCAGTTATTTGTCATGCCCCACTGCTTGTTTGCCACTACACCTTTGTAAATAAACCTCACTAGCATTTCATCCACTGCCTGCATCTTGGGTCCTTCTTCCAACTCCACACGGCTCGCCTCGGCAGGCGTGACATCAGTGAAGAGAAGAAGTTAACCTACACATTTGACTGTTAAAATACAACCAATGCACACAGTCAATACCCCGTACAGCATCAACAAGCTCTTCCAAGTTTGTGTGCTTTATCCTTCTGACCAGATGGAGCTGTCTGCACCATCTCGTCAACGTCCTTCTGCTTATCACCACACCACACACTCTATCTACTAAACTTAAACCGATTCTGAAGTATGACTTCACTAACTTACCTACACAAGGCATTTTATAGAGGGATTTAATTTAAGTGCTTAATAAATAACATATTTATTTTCTTAATGTGCCCCTAATACAAATAAAAGTGCAACTTGAGGCTCAATATCTGGTCCCAGAACACTTTAGTATCCAGACTGGAGGAGCCGGGATCCAAAACCACTGATTAATGGACATCCCACAAAAGCTCCCAGGCCTCAGCTGCCCCCTGAAAAAGATCTAAAAGTTATACGCTCATTGTAGAATTTATTTTGTGCTTTTAGGGGGAACAGAAAGACAAATGTGGCACAGATGAAAGAAAATGAAGATGTGAATGAAGAAAAGGTAGGAAAAAACTGGAAAAAGGAATCCGGGGTGGGGAAAACAAGCTGATAAGCAGGTTAAAGAACATATCACCATAGTATTTACTTCCACATATTGGGCAGTGTCAGTACGAACTTGTGCACTGCATTTTATGAGCTCATACTTCAACTGAAGGAGGAGAGAGTGGGGGAAAGAACAGAATACAGAGCGAACAAATCAACGCCCCACTGAAAGAAGTGAATTCATGATCAAAACAGAAGGAGGCAGAAGACTGATTACAACTGAACTTTAGAAATGTCAAGAAAGAAAATGCCATATTCATATCCACAAAAAGGTCAATAAATCAATGAAAAGACTTTCTAAATACTAGACACTTTCAATAATCTCTCTTATAAGAATTTAAGATCATGTGATGCGTTATACGTAATCTAGGTGGTGACTGCAACAACATGTAAGAAATCAGGACAGAAAATGCTGTAGCAGAACCTTTAGGCATCCACTTGCTTTGATCCATAGTTTATTTGCACTTTAATTTTGATTGAATGTGTGATTTACGCATATATGTCTTCTTAATGGCAAAAAAAGCTCTGCCTGAAGTGAATATAAATGCTGTTTTTACCATTTGGAGGAAATTGGACCTCATGTTGCCTCACTGCTTTTCTAAAGTGAGACGCTATGACTAATAATGGGAATCCAGGTTAAAGCCCAGAGACAGTTTCAAGCCTGGTGGCAGATTTATATTCCCAAAGCATCTTATTAATAATAGAAATATTATATGTCATGCGAACATGAGCCAAATGCTTTATGATAGTAAAAAACACTTCTTGCAGTTGTGTGACAGATAATTTGCCTCCCCAGGAAAACCTGCTAACGCGGGTTAATGATCAAAATGATGGGAGTGTCCTCCTGTAAAAAAGGAGGCGGTGAACGATGCTGGCAGCAAAGTATCTAACTGTTTCTTTATAAAGACTTTTTTTGTGTCTGTATTCATCTCTCTCATCATGAGGAACTGCGTTCCGAAGACAGTCACCCACCACTCTGTTAGGTACACATTCAACTGCTCATTAATACAAACATCACGTGACAGCATTTAGGTGTGTAGTCGTGTTCAAGAAGACCTGCTGAAGTTCAAACTGAGCATCAGAATGAGGAAGAAAGGTGATTTAAGTGACACTGAATATGGCATGGTTGTTGGTACCAATGGACTGGTTTGAATATTTTGCAAACTGCTGATGATCTGCTGGGATTTTCCCACACAACTAACACAAACCTTGAAGCAGATCGGCCACAGCAGCAGAAGACCACACCAGAGTGGTACCTGAAACTGAGGCTATAATTAACCCGAACTGCACAACAGAGAAAATCATTTCTTGGTTGGATGATTTACTGGGCGATCGTGGCTCAAGAGTTGGGAGTTCGCATTGTAATTGGAAGGTTGCCGGTTCGAGCCCCGGCTTGGACAGTCTCGGTCGTTGTGTCCTTGGGCAAGACACTTCACCCGTTGCCTACTGGTGGTGGTCAGAGGGCCCGGTGGCGCCAGTGTCCGGCAGCCTCGCCTCTGTCAGTGCACCCCAGGGTGGCTGTGGCTACAATGTAGCTTGCCATCACCAGTGTGTGAATGTGTGTGTGAATGGGTGGATGACTGGATGTGTAAAGCGCTTTGGGGTCCTTAGGGACTAGAAAAGTGCTATACAAATACAGACCATTTACTGCATTCAGTTTAAAGGGTCAGAACTTGATGTAAATAACACAAAACATGGAGCCATCCTGTCTCATATCAGCGGTTCAGGTTGTTTGTATGTGGGGTATTTTCTTAGCACAGCTCTCAGTACCAACTAATCTCCATGTGAACCCCACGGCCTACCGGAGCATTGTTGTTGACCATCTCCATCCCTTTATGACCACAGTGTGACATCTTCTGATGACTACTTCCATAAGGATAACACACCATGTCTCAAAGCTCAAATAATCTCAAACTGGTTTCCTGAACATTACAGTAGGTTCACTGTACTCAAACGGCCTCCACAGTCGGCAGATCTCAGTGCAATCGAGCAACTTTGGGATGTAATTGAACAGGAGATTATGATCATGTATAGCCGACAAATCTACAGCAACTGTGTGATGCTGCCATATCAGTGTGGACCAAAATCTCTGAGGAATGTTTCCAGCACTGTCATGAATCTGTGTCTCAAATAATTAAAGCAGCTCTGAAGTCAAAATGGGGCCCAACCCAGTACTAGTAAGGTGTAACTAATACAGCGGTTGGTGTGTTGCAAATTAGAAAACAACCATAAAACTTATCACGAACTATTGGAAATAGTTTGAGATCATTTACGTACATAAAAGAACAAATATATTCCCATTAGCATGCAGTTGCTGGTTTGTGGATTGCTCCATTTAAAAAAAGATATTACTGGATAATGATCAGAGGTCCATCAATGCCAGTTTATGATTATTTTATATGCTGCCGGGTAGCTATGAAGATGTACTGGAGATTTATTCGTGGTTGTACATTGTATGTTATTTCCCATATTTTTGGGATGCATAAAGACCGTTTCATGTAAAGCTAGAAAATAAATGTATTGCAGTAAAAAGTAGTTTTTTATACTTGAACGCAGTAAGTAGCAGAAACTGTAAAAGAGGAATAGTAACACAAGACTGTAGTAAAGATAATTAAGTAAATGTAATTTGTCATCTTGTCAAATGTGTTGTATGATAGAAAAATGAAGTGATTGCACAGGTGCTAAGAACTGCAGTTCTTCTAAAGGCCTGTAGAGGGTGGCACCAAATTCTGCTTCCACTCCCATGTTATGAAGTCCAATATTACAGCATTACAAAGCATATTTGCAGCCTGGTACAAAAATGGTTTTGCTCTCCATGGAGAAGTTCCCCTTCAACTGTATAGATTAGTTTTTTATAACCCATCCATCTGGATACTGAACTGGAGGTCATGGCCAGTTTGACTGACAGGTGGTCCGACAGAGGGAGCTGAGTGGCGTCTGCTTGGCGTCACTTCTGCTATAAATGGAGCGAGTGAACTCAACCTCAGCACCCAGTGAACCGCTGGAGCGCCAAGACCAAAATCATAACTGACATATATCTGACAAAAAATAGGGGCTACAGATTTGGTAAAGATGAATTCTAGTATTTCTTTATTCAGTTGATACTGATACAGATACTGTACTTGTATCTGTGTGTTTCACACATAAATTTTATGAATGGAGATTTGCCAGTTTAGCTTGTTAGCGTTAGCTGATAATTTTGCACCTAAAGCTATTATGGAAATACAAGGACTGAAGGATCCCAAAAACAAAAAAGGTACTTTAAAACCAGCCACGGATGCCACAGAGCCTGTACTGTGCGCACTCTCACCTTCACAGTAGCTGCCTGTGACTTTCTCTTTTCTTTGAGAATAAAGTTTCTTTTCATAATAAAACAGCTGATCTAGCCCTTCAGTATAACTCTGATTAAAAGTTATGACATTCCAGCAAAACAAAAGTCGTGTGGTTGTTTGAGCGCGTGCACGAAACTGCTTCAGCTCTAAGTCGACTCTTTAGTAAGTTTTTTGTTTGTCTTAGACTGTGTGTGTGTGTGTGTGTGTGTGTGTGTGTGTGTGTGTGTGTGTGTGTGTGTGTGTGTGATGCTGTCAAAAATTCCATTAAAGCGCAGCTGATGTGTCAACAGCAACGCCCCATAAAGCACAGCAATTGGTGCTCTGGGTGAGCTTTGAAATAGAGGCAATCAAAAAAGAAATTTTACCCACTCAAATAGGTTTTAGAAATGGGCTTCCTCCTTGATTTATGTCCTGCTCAGCCAATGTTCCTCTTAACTACAGAGTCTTCAAGTAAAAAGAGACCTAGAGGTTGTCCTTAAGAGCATATTGGTCTTTCTGCTGACCCAAACGTTGGCTGGCTTGCTATATTTTTCTGGTAACTGGCTGCTTGAGGCATCAGATCTTTTGTAAGTTAAAATCTGTGGCTGGCTTTCAGCGTATTCATGTTACAAGCAGAAATTTTCTCAAACTTATTGGATTTGTGTAATTGAAGTCTAGAATCGGTCAAAAGATTATAGAACTAAACATTATTAAATACTGGTAAAGTCTCAACTAACATGCATTCCTGCCTGTTGGTGCATAGCTGTTGAAACATGACCTTGTTGTTCAGTGACTAATACTTCATTTGATAACTTAAATGATTAGTTTGACATTTTTTGTGCGATGTGAAAAGCTGGCAAAGAATTAAACAACTCTGCAGTAACATTCAGTGTTACAGCATTTTTTATTTTATGGCCAAAACTTAAATATTTTGATTCAGCCTTACTACCTCAATCATCCACCTGTATGCCCACAATGTGCAGCCAGTGGGCATAATGCACCTAACCACTTCTTTCAGTGTCAGAAAAAATGAGCTGCATAAGGTTAAAATGGTCAATACTGTTTCTGCCGCCTGTTACAATACAGCTCATCTTTTCAGCAACGATATATATATATATATATATTTACAAAACTTGCATGAGTGGCTCCAGTGTTGGATACAAGTGACAAACTATGTAGACAGCGACTGCTTCTCTAGAAATAAAGGGGGTAAGTATGGTTGTGGCAAATGGCTATCCCTCCCCTTCCGCCTAAGCCTAATTCTGCTGGAGGTTTCTTCTTGTTAAATGGGAGTTTTTCCTTCCCCCTTTTGCCAAATCCTTACTCAGTGGGGGTTCATCTGATTTTTGGAGTTCCCTGTAACATTGTAGGCTCTTTATCTTACAATATAAAGCACCTTGAGGCGACTGCTGTTGTCATTTGGTTCTATATAAATCAAATTTAATTCAGTTGAATGGTGCTGATAATAATATGCACTTGATTAACTGATCATCAGCAAGTGTGACCACCTCTATAAAAGAAGAAGTTCTCACAATGTGTTTGGTTGAAGCATTCAGATGTGTTCATAAAATGTCAAATTCAACCCGAGGTCAGACTGTGCAATGTTCAGACAAACTGCAAAAAACCCTAATAGCCACAACTCAGACTCTACAGGCCTTCGCATACTAAATGTTAAAGTTCATGTCAGTTCAATTAAAAAGAATGAACAAGCCTCTTCTAAAAAGACAATGACAGAACAGTGTCTCTGGAACAATGTCCTTTGGACAGATTAGCCCAGGCACAGCAAATCACCCCTTCCCCACCTCACATCAACTTGAAGCGTGGAGGGGTGATGATTTGGGTTTTCTCTGCAGCGCCAGGACCTGGGCACCTTGGAGTCATTGAGTTGCCCATGAATATCTCTGTATACCAAAGTATATTAGAGCCAAATTTAAGGCATCTGTCTGACAGCTAAAGCTTGGCTGAAACTGGGTCATTCAATAGGACAATGATTCCAAGCACAGCAGCAGATCAAAAACAGAATGGTTGAAAAAGAAAAGAATCAAAGTGCTGCACTGGTCCAGTCAAAGTCCAGACCTCAACCTGACTTAAATGCTGCGGTGGGACCTTAAGAGAGCTGTGTATAAACGAATCCCTGCACATATCAATGAACTGAAGCAACATTGTAAAGAAAAGTCGGCCAAAATTCCTCCACAACGATGTGACAGACTCATCAGGTCATACAGAAAATGACTACTTCAAGCAATTGCTGCTAAAGGTGGTTCTACTCACTCACAGGGTGTACCTGCTTTTAACAGGAGTGTATAAAGTCTTATATACACTTTCTTTTTCACATGGCTGCATTGTAAATTAATTCTTATTTTTGAGTGGCATTCGAAGACATCAAATAATTTCTATTAGGGCTTTGCACAACTGCAATTTGAACACGTTTTAAGTGGGAATCAAGACATAGTGTCTTTAAAAAAAACCTGTGTGGCATCTTCAAGCTTCCTACATACATTAGTTTCAAACAAAAGGTTTAATATTTTATTCATTCATTATTCATGCATTCATTTTTGTGTTGTCATTTGTTTTATTCGCAGCTATTTATCAAACTCTGTGTTCAAAATAAAATACACTGACAGATCAATCAGTACATATCCAGTTCTGGGAAAGTAATAAAGGAAGCGTTCCCTGAGGGAACTATATAGTGAGAAACAGAAAATAAAAGATGCTGTTGGACAAGTTGATTTCACACCAGAAAGATCACGAGAAATGAGAGACTGAAAGAAACAATGAAGGTGGGAGACTGAAGGTAAAATACGATGTGTGTTTTGTGTGTCTGTGTGCTTGATATATCCAGTCAGTAAATCTGTTATATTTGTACTGGGTGGATTGTGAACACTTTAGGGTATCTGATAGTTGACAAACAGAACCAGTAATGCTGGAGAAAAATACAAAAATCATATTTTATTTTTCAGACCATAAGGTGCATTAAGCGAAACAAAACAGTCAGATAAGTCAAACTTTACTCAACTCATTCTTCTTGCTTCCTCCACTTCTGTACCATTGATTCATTAATGTTGAATTCTCTCGCAGCTGCTCTATTCCCATGTTGTTGCAGTATATGAATGACTAACCTCGTATTGTGGATGGATTATCTCAGTTGTTCTCCTGACTGAAGTTTGGTCCATTTAAAGCACTGGGAACCTTCACGTTAACTTTTATCAAGTGGAAAAAACGTTAGCGTTCACCCTCCAGCTTTGCTGTGTTTATGTTACGCTAACATAGCTGTGTCGCTAGCGATCATGTAGCACATTATTATATACCTGCTAGTCCAACTTCATTAACCCTGAAGTCACTGCTGTTTAGTTTTCTGTCTTCATTTATGTTGGAAGTGATAGCAGAGCTGTACATTTTAATTTTTTCAGAAACATCTCTGTGAGAACATGCTATATCATGTTTAGGTGGAAACTAGTGAACTAACTTCCTGCTAACTTGTAACTCTGTTAAATTTATAAATTTGTTTTCATGGATGCCTGGATGCTAAACTTTATTGTTACACCTGGTAAAGCAGGAACACTTTTTAACCAACCACAGGTTGTCAGGGAAAAATGAGTATTCTCTGACTGGCTTTGACTGGTTTGCTGTCAGTCAAAATTGATTGTTAAACCGTAATCATACAAACCTACATACGCAGGTAAGTGGCCACTTGGCACCCTGTGGTCACTTTGGAAAAATGTGTAGTCTCTGACTGGCTGAGAAGTAGCTGTTAAAGGCTGCTAGCTGTCGCCGAGCAAAATTGATTGCAAGGAAGGTGCAGTACAGAACAGTACTTCTTGGTGTTGTCACTAGCAGATTGGTACAGTAATTTGTCATTTGCACGAATGATGCTAACCTGTCTGCTAACACTTGCCAGTGAAATGGGAGTGAAACTGAAGAGTGCAATGCGCATAGGACATGGAGACCATTCACCTTCAAAATAAAGGTTTCATCTCAGCTTTTAACATCTGCAAGGCATGTTGCAACCGAGCTCTACTCCAGTTTCTACCTTTTATGCTGCTTTTGACTCATTTGTCATATTTCTTATGCTTAATGTTTTTTCTGTTCTCTACTTTTTAAAAAAAACTTTCCATACATGCATGGAAAGGAAAGTCCTGAAGTAGCACTTTCTACAAATTGCTGTGCAAAATCAAACAAACATAATATGTATGAGCAATGTAATAGTCAAACATTTGTTCCAGTGGTGCTCGTAAGTCTTATGGAGCATAGCTTTCCATCCTGGAATGTACTGAAAGTGCATCACTTTCCCGACAGGACTATGTATAGCACACCAGATGGTGACCACTTGCGTGAACACAGTGTAAACTGTATGAGTGTATTTTCATCAGGGCAACTGGACCGCTCAAACAGATGTCCCAGATGGGCTTCTAATGCCCGCACTGCACAGCTAGTTGCTTCTTAATGTCACTGTCAGCTCTTCTAACAAGGGAGCTAGTTACCGACCTTTATAGTGTTTCTATTTTAAAACCATCTTTGAAGTTTGTGTTTTCTTTGTCCTCTGTATGCAATGTCATCCAGTTTGTTAAAATACGCTTTTGTAATTTTCCTATTTCCTTCTTCCTTTGACTGTAGTTGTTATTGTTGATCAAAATGTGTTTGCGTCCCTGTGTGTGTGCGACCCTCTCCAACCTCTAAATCATCCGCTTACACTTTCAGTGTCAGAGGTGGTTTTGTCACAATGAGCCTTCCATTTACTGCAGAAATCCTCTTGGCCTTTACCTCCCTTCCCTCTTTTTTTTTTTTTTTCAAACAACAGCAAGTGATGTTTTTTAGTTATTTTCATGAAATCACTGAGCTTTACTGTTTTGTACTCTGTAAAATATTGGCTTTTTCAGGAGTATCATTAGTTGAACACAGCCACCGGGTGTAAAAACGGGAGAAAGGCTGCCTTTTTTTCTTCTTTAGTTGTTTCCTGCAGTAGATTATGAGTGCTCTACTTTGTAAATGATGGCTCTGCTGCTGCTGATTTAATATCTATTGAGTGGTAGCTAAGAAAGGGGAATTTTAACGACTCTGAAAATAAAGTTTGGAATTTTTTGTCTGGATCAAATGACTTTTTCATAGCCTTATTGTACAGG
>NW_024582680.1:82665-109061 GCF_018398535.1 Haplochromis burtoni | reverse complement strand
TTGCTACTCTATTAAACATAATAGAAAGAGACACAAGTGAATGGTATACACATTAAAATACAGTTATGCACTTCATGCAGCCGAACACATAAAAATTGTTTTCACCTGCATTGTTCTCATCATCCAGTAGGAGTCGACAGAAAACTCAGCTGACTGCTCATGATACTTGCTCTGCGTGTTGGGTTAATGGCAAAAACAAAAATATTACAACACAAAAACATCTGGACGGGTAAGTTGATCCAAAATTAACACCTATTGCAGATGATGCACACATTGCGGCTTTCACCACATCGACTTGGGCACAAGACTGGAGTAGAAGTCATTGCATGTCATTCAGGGTTAATGTCATCTAGTCATCAGCGAGCGAATGAAAGAAAACGTGTGTGTGTGTTTCAGTGTTTGAGCTTTTTGCCTTAAAGACTTTTATACGATGGTGATGATGACTGTGTGTGTGTGTCATGTGCACTATAATAAAAAGGTGCAGAGAAAGCTTATCTGCTCAAGGTTAACAGCTCTTTCATGATAATTCTACTGTAAAGACCTGCCAAGCACAAAATGGATTTGATGTGTGTGTGTGTGTGTGTGTGTAAAGATATGTTTAAATACTTGATTTATGTTTTTATTTGTAATGCCAACATTCATTACCTTTATGGTGCTTACACATATAGGAAGCTTTCATAGTGCAGCAATAAACAAATCAGAAAAATCAGGAAAATTACAACACACACACACACACACACACACACACACACACACACACACACACACACACACACAGCCTTTGGGTCACACAGTAAGAACATCAGCCACAGTAGCTGTTATTATATGTCGGCCTATAAGACGATCAGTTACAGACGTATCCTCGTCAATCCCACTAATCACTCCCTGAGGTATTAAGATGGATTACAGCTGTTTGTGCATTCGAGTGTGTGTCAGAGAGAGAGGAAGGAAGGCAGTAACATACACTGATCAGTGCATCTTTAAAACCAGTCCCGGTCAAATGAGATAGATGATCTCATTATAGTGGCACAAGCCAAAGAGTGGTACATGTTAGTGCACAAGTGAACAGTGAAAGTTGTCACGCCCCACCGTGACACGATTTGGGCGTTACATTGTGTACAAGGTTGGAGCGTACCGGTCGTTCATAGATTCAGGGATCATGGTGCGTTCCACATACATCGGGACTCGGATGTCAGATGTCAGGAGTGATGTCAGTCCCGAGTTAGCAGAAAAAGCGAGGAAAAATAGGATGTGTTTTGGTTCTTAGCAACTTAGTTATTCATGTGTCACTAGTAATACAGACCAACAGTGAGCTTATAAACACAGCTGCAGGACATTAATGGACAGACCCCGGCCCCTACTCTGTGTATGGCTTATTTAGTGAGGCACAAATACACAACAGTGACAGTACTGATGGAAACTGTTTTACCACTGTTTGTGGTCACCACCATCTTGGATCGTCAACTCGCACTTGCTAGTGCTTTTCAAGTCAGAAATCATTTGAGGGTGTGTTCCAGATTCAATTTCCAAACGGGAACTCAGTAATTTCAACTTGGGACTTCTTTAGCAATGCATTATTAGCACTGTTGACTTACAGCAAACCTGATTTGGAGAAGTGGAACCTTTGCTTATAAATGTGGGTTAAGTTGACATCTGTGAAACTTTTACATAGTTCCTCATGTATCATGAAGGTTGACTGATGTGGGATACAAACCTCAGTCAACACGTCCCTGTGCAGGTGCTCAGGTGTAAGTGATGCTTTTTTTGCAGAACATCTATGTGCACAGATGGCTATTCTTCACATCTTGCTGAAGGATTATTAAGACTTGGGTTTTACAAAAAAGTGTGGGGGTTTTTTTTAGCATTTTGGGAGGAAAACAATAATTTCTTGGCATATTAGAAAACATGTTCGTTCCTGCCAAGTGTTGATTTCCAGTACAAGGCAAATTCTGGGACTTTTATTTACACACATAACTGCACAAAAAATGAAAAAGTAAACAAAAAAACAGGAGAAGAGACCAAGCAGAAATTAGAAAATGTTGCTTTTATCAAAATGAGTGAAAACAATAATTAAATATCAGGACACATGTTTTAACTGAACACAAATGCATAAATGCTTGATGCGTTTGCGGTCGCTTCCTCAGTAGGAGTGTTAGGCTGAGCTGCTCTGAACTTCCTTTTTAAATAAAGTTTTCTGAACAAACAGTTGTGCATATTGCTCAGGTTTCCTATATGAAAGGGAAGTGAAAGCCAGCAAGGGAGAAATAAGAAATAAATTGACAGGAAAAGAAATTGTATATGAGACAGAATAACACACAGAGAGGAGAGGCTGACATGACTAGTCTTTCCTCAAGAAAGGCTGTCAAGGTGCTCTTTGCCCTTGAGTAGGCAGCGACACACTCCTCCATCTCTCGCGCTGCCTCTTCCTCTCAGTCTATCCATCTCTCCCCATGCCTCCCAGTAAATTTTAAGTGGAGGAGAAAAACTGAAAAGCAGACATTTGAAGGAGGGAGGAAAGAGAGGGACGCGTCCTCATCTCTCTGTTGCTCTAGATATTTATATCTCCACACCCCCACTCCTCTTTTTCTTTATCCTTTGATCCTTTGCCACTCCACTTTTACCTTATATAGAGCGTGCTGAAGGAGAACAAAAGTGCTCCTCGGCTCTTTAAAGCTTAAACCCAGGTCACATTTTGAAGCACGTTTGTTTACTTCTCGTTGTCGTACTCTTACACATTCACTACACGAGTGTAGCCATAAAAGGGGCGTGCTTTGCCAATTTCCATGCCACATCTTGGCCTTCAGGAAGTGAATTTTTTCACATAAATATTTGTAAGCTTTACAGAGAATAGCTTGAAAGTGAAAATACCCACCCAGTAGCAGTTATAGCAGAGGAGACTGGGCAGACTGCCTCGAGCAGAGAGGAAAGCAAAAGTTAACTTAAATGATCAACTGTTGCAATCAAAATATTTAAGAAGAAGAACCTACAACACATCGTCCTCATTTGGTCCTCTGAGGCTGTAGCAGCAGAACACCAGGTGGCACTGCTGTTCCTAAAAAAAAAACAGGAAACTGAGGCAACTATTTCCATGTGTTAGGGTACCTGGGTCGTTGACCCAGTGGTTTCAGTTTTGTACCTTTTTATTTATGTTCTTATCTTGGTTTTGGTTTTGCATTTCTAATTTTTCCCCAGTTCTTCTTGATGTTTGATTATGTAGTTCTCAGGTTTGGGTTTCCATACTCCCTCTATTCTGTGTCCAGTCTGTGTCTGTGTCTGCCCTGTTCCCACGTCTATGTTACAGTGCCTGCTTGTGAGTCTGTGTCTATAAGTTCAGGCTGTTTTCCTGTTTTATTTTGAAGGTCCACGTCTTATGTTAATGTATCTGGTTTTGCTTCCCCTGTTTCGTTAGGCCTGATTTGCCCCAGCTGTGTTTCCCTCCTGTTACCCATTCCCTGATTGATCCCTCTGTGTATTTAAGCCCTGTGTTTCTCTGTGTCTGTGTCATGATCTACCCGCTACTTGCTCTGTGGTCTGTCTGTGTAAGTTTATTTGCAAGTTTGTTACCAAGTTTGTTACCGTTTGCTTTTAGCAATAAATCTGAGTTTGAGTTACTTTCCGCCTCTGAGTGTTTGCACATGGGGTCCTCTTACTACCACTCCTGCCTGCACACAGCCTTCACGTGACGCCATGGAGTCCCCAAACTTGGATAATGGAAGACTGGAAAATGTTGACTACTCTGATGAGTACACGAGTTGAACCGGGGTTCTTTTGCTTATTAAGGAAAGTGTAAACCACTACACTATCACAGAAAAAGATAATAATTTAATCTTGGAGTTTGAGTTTTCCTGATATATGAAATCCATGAATAAAGTAATGGAATAACAGATCACGGGTTTGGAACCACGAGGTTTGACGATTCCCTAAATTGAACAAACAGCAATAATCGCTGTTATAACTCTTAATATCTGTGCTTTGTTACTGCTGCTGCTGCAGTAAAAAGTTGTGCTACTAAGATTGACTTTTGACAAAACAAACACGGCCATCCGATTAGCTTCACATGTCAGAGTCTGTGCTGACCACCTGAGTTTTAATGATGCAAAGACCTAACACAATAACATGAAAGGAATGTGCAATACAAAACCGCAAATAAATTTTAAGAAACAAGATATTGCTTTCATTCTTTAAACAAAATATAAAGGTGGCGGTATGGGCATCTTACTATGGTGATGATAGCCTATGTATGTAGGACATTCAGAACAATGACCTTTTGTTCATTCGCTGTGTGCAGATCTTATGTACTCAGTACTCCAGTCCAGTCCAACAAATCACCAGTTTGTACTATGTTTGTATTGTTATTGACGATGATCGGCTTCAGCCAGTGTTGCACTGAATCACGTACGGTACATCACTGAGGCTTTTATCTGCAAGTGCGGAAGGACACGCTATTTTGTACAAGGACTTTCTGTTCTGAAGGAGGATTTGAAAGATTTACGACTGCACACAGACACACAGGTACAGTATATCCAACCACATTGGTGTGGAGGTCAGGTCTCTGCTGATGGATGCTGACATTAATAGGTGAGGGGAATGGCAATACCTGAAAATGCTCACATTTAACCTCCATTCAGCCATAACACCATCACGTACTTCTTTTGTCTCATTTTTTCCTGCTGAATTTTACCCATTCAGCTTCCTCCCAAGTGCTTATAATGTTTTTCTTTGTCAATTCAATATTCTACTGCTATCATTATTTGTTAATGTGGCATTTGTTACGATTATTCTTCTCAGTACGTGTATCTGTTTGCCTTTTTTACACTAGCTTCCTCAACACACATTGTTTCCTTTCCCTTCTTTCTTTTTCTGCATTTCTGCCTTTTTCCACTTTCGTTGTATTATTGTACTAAGTATGATTATGCAATGACAATAAAGAGTTATCTTATCTTATCTTTATGCCTCATTTCAGTTGCCACCTTTCTTTTGACCCCTTTAAGCATGGCATTCAACCAACACAATTCCTGTTCAAGCAAACATTTCTAATTTTGTGAAGAGTCTGGGTCAGCTTAACGTTTTGTATTCAGGTGTAACGTCATGAACCATTTCTTACCTTTTCTGCACCACTGATGGTAAAAACGTGTCTAAGTAAACTAAACAGTTGAAGTATAATAATGAAGTAATAAATGCAGCAAACTAGAAGCAACTATTGCTGTCAGCGTTAATCTCGTCAAATTGTCTTGAAAATGACGTTAACACCATAACTGCATTCACCTCCGTCAGCGAGTTAACGCGGATCGCCCCGTGTGAGGGCTGCACCGCGTCAACGCGTTAGCGCGGTTAGCTCCTAAATGTTTGAACCAAAACAAAAATGCATCATTCACTGTTTCCTCAGTCAAAAATCTCAATGTGATTGTATCCAAACCCATGCAATTTTTTTAAAGCCATAAGGAATAGCCTACGAAAGTTGCTTCTTTCTATGTAATGACTCCTTGTGACTAGGAAAAATCCGTAGTTCGAGACTGAGTGCAAACACTTATAATGACCAGCTGATCGCCCATAGCTTGAGTGTGCAACAACCTGAACATGTAGCACACCCCTTTTGATCACAAGGTGATTGCACAACCATCAAACAAGGGTTGTTTGATTGCTTGATTGTAGGGTCTTTACCTTACAATATAAAGTGCCTTGAGGAGTCTGTTGTGATTTGGTGCTGTATAAATAAAACTGAATTCAATTGACTATTTCATAAACATGCTACAATGTACGTAAATCTAATTTTGCCCTACACCGGAATTCCGATACAGTGCCAGAGGACTTTAAGCCCGGAAGCTCCTGAAATGGCAAATGACTGCCTGTCAGTCTTCAATTTAGTCCAGACTAAAATCTAAAGTCTAATATAATAATTAAGCCAAGCGATGGATGACAGTGAATCCTAATGACTCAGGTGATTCCCAGAATTGTTCTCTTTCGGTTTGTAATGAACAAGTATTACCTCAGCTGCCACCAGAGGTCAATGAAAACCACGTTCCCCTCAGGATGACTTGTAATGGTACTGGTGGTCCCTTAAAAGGGAACACAACTCACTTTACATATCAAAGTCTTGGGGAGCATTACTGCTTAATGTGAACAGTTGTATAAATCCTTCTGTGGGTTCAGGGCTCCATGAAGTCTAATCCAGTGTCAGTAGGAATAAAGACTGGGAAAAAAGAAAATTAAAAAGAAAAAGTTACCAGAAATCTGCAGCCTGATTCTCATCTATCCTTTAGGCTCGGAGCTTTATTAGCTGACACTTGCTTAATGCAACCACACAGATGTCTGTGATTTCGAAATGGGAATGAAAGTTTGGTGGTTCTGGCTCCTTTAGTCCAAAGGCTCAAGTGTTCTTGGGGAAGATACTGGACCTCAAATTGCCTCTAACTGATGCGTGTGGTAGATAATGCATGTTGAGGTCAACAGCTTTTTCTTTTGTGGTCCTAAATTGATGCACCATGTTCAGTTCAGCGGCATGCATCAAGAGTCAGAATGATCATAAATGCTTGGTTCGCTACTCCACTTTATACTCCACTCCTTTCAGTGTTCAACACGTTCAATACTAATTAGCAAATGTTAGAAGTACTAAACTCAGAGAGTGTACATGGTAAATAGTTCCTGCTAAACATCAATCTTTTAGAATTTTTATTAGCTATGTTAGCATCTGGGCATTAGCATTTACCTCAAAGCACCACTTTGCCTAATTACAGCCTCGCAGATGGCCGCCTCTTTCCTTGTGTTCCTGCATTCTGTCATCTCATCCTTTTTCCACAGTTTCGTCCTGTTGCATTCATGTGCCTCTCCTATTCTGTCCGTCTGATGCTATACTGGACTCTTTCCTCCATCTGGCTATACCACTTCTTGCTCCCTACAATTCATCAGCCCATCCCTCCCAGCACTCTTCTTCTTCTGTCTATCCATCACTCCTTCCTCCATCCCCTTATCTAATTGGTCTCCTGGAGGTCTTTAAGCAGTAAGACCCTCCAGTCTTCTCTCATTGCCCTTGACTGTAGACCTAAAGTCCTCTTGCAGCTTCGACCCGCACTAATAAGGAAAGATGACTAACACTGCAGATGGGCCTTTATAGTTGAATGTTATTAAAGCTGATTAAATTTCTAATAGACAATTAATTCTGCCCCTCAAAGTTACATATTTAATCATTTTAAATGAAAATAATCACTTCATGCATTTAAAGAGCCTGGCTGTAACTTTTACATTCTTTATTATGCCGAAACGAAGATTATTCAAATCTGTCTCCACCGAGACCTCCACTATTCGCCTGCAGCGGACTCTGTTCAAACACTGTAAAATACACCACACTACACAATAGACAACTGTAAATTGAAGTCATTCAACCATACCCAATTGAACCAGGAACCAGTTCTGAAGGAAAAAGACCAAATTGTCCAGGGTTGCATTGGGCTGATGTATGAGTCGGCATGTATTGCCTTCTATAGGGAAGAAATGTGATGGTAAAGGATTACATTATAAATTTAAAAAGCCTTGTCCACCAGCTCATGTAAATTAGCTCCAGCCTGCAAGTTGAGGGGATTAGTTCTTGAGAGGTTGTTATGTACAAGCTGAGTTTTCCACAAGGTGGAAATGATCAACCATGGTTTGTACTGCTTATCTTCATCATGCCAAGACCTATGAGACTGCTAGTGGGCTTAAAAACCCAAATTTCATCAAGATGTAGGGCTTTAAACCTGTCCAATATGCATGTAAACACAGCCTGATTCATTCTGTTCAGTCAAGACAATGTGAAATAGACAATATAAGAAAGACAAGGTTTTACACACACAATGAAGAAAACTACACAGATACAAGACAAACATAATTAAAGCAGTGGACACACATGCACACACAGGTGGAAATCAGATCGCATGCTGCAATCAGCAGTGATGGAAAGTCAGGGAGTAGAAAGGAGATGGCACAAAGAGGCAGAAATGAAAGACGGAGATGACTCAGATGGGGAAAAAATGGGAGGAGAGCAGTAAACAATGTTATTTGGAGCCACCTGAAAGAGGCAAAGGAGCAGCCAGAAAATGTTTCCTTTTCAAAGATATTTGGTCTGCCTGTCGGTTTCTGCAATGCCAACATAAGCTATGTGTAATACAGTTATACACGGTATAGAAGAAATTTTATGTCAACAATTTTGATCCAAAACTCCGGCTTCCTTTTTCAAGTAAATTTTCTTTTTTTTTTTGATGGAACAGCAATTTACTCTGTAGTATATTAGTTTAGGCAATACACAAGACCATCAGTGAAGTACTGACCACTCTGAAACTCTGAGTTTTGTACTATAAACTGACATCTTCTCTGTTTTCACCATAGCAAAATCATGTGAACATGCCTTAATGTTCCAATGGTTGAATCGGAGAAATAAATAATTGCTTGTTAAAGCCTTTCCAAGAGAGAGGGACTTGATAGAGTTGATGCGCTTTACTTAATGCTTGGGCCTCCAGTGCTGTGTGCAAACAGGGTATTGATGGCGAAAGACAAAGGCAAGAGGAAAGGGGGAAGGCATGTTATGAGGCAGTGAGAGAGTAGGAAAGGCAGGAGGGTGGAGGTGAGGCCAAGGACTTTAAAAATCCTAAAAAGGCTGATATGACAGAGAGAAGGAAGGTCTACATGGGATTATTGTTGGTTATGACCAGTGATTAGAAATGATTCCATCAGAGGAAGAGCTCAGATTGAGCAGTTTGGAGACAAAGTCAGAGAGAGAAGGCTTAGGGGGAATACCTTCCTCTGCACACGTCCAAAAACATCTAAGCCCTGGACAAATATGGAGCCGCCAGGCAGGAGGAGAAGAGGAAGACCACAGAGAAGGCTCATGGATGTAGCGAAGGAGGATGTGCAGAGAGACAGGGTGACATGGAGGCAGTAAAGAGAGAAGACGTCAGCTATAGCATCCTGGCATTTATAAGCTACCTAGCGTAAATGCACTACTAAGATTAGACAACATTTTCCAAATGATCCAATTAAATTGATCACTGATCAATTTTCCTTTGCTGTATTTTCACATTTTCATGCCCTTCATTGTCTCACTCGCACTGGTTGCTTTGGCTCTCAGGCTTGCGGCGTCTCATCACTGTCTGCCTGCGTCTTGTCCGATTCAATTTAATTGACCTTCATTGGCATGCAGCACACAAGAAGATGCAACCAACAAAGCGTGGCGTGGGCAACACAAATACTAATAGCAAATCCAAATTGGGACCGATCCGCCGATGCTTCTGCGTGTCTCTTAATTTACGGATAGAAGATGCAGACTGTGCAAACAGGAAAACATAAGGATGAAGGCTTAGATTTGGATTCACACGCCAGGGAACACAACAACACACAAGCACACAGACAAGGGAAGGGGGTAATGCACCATGAAATGAAATACCCAGCAGGGTTTTGGTGAAGACCTTTTAATCACCTGAGGAAGTGTGTATATGTGTGTATTTACTGCTGGAACATCAGTGTGAGACAACATGCTTTCTCTGCTTTAGATAGGTGTGGCGTGGGTTTGACTGCTTACACTGCTCCCTCTATGTTTGTGAGATGCATTTAAGCTCTGTCAAGACCACAGTTGAGAAAAAAGAAATTTCAGGTTTACAAAAGCGCCTCCTTTTTCAAGTTTCTTTTATTTAGGATATTCAGAAGGCTTAATCCCTTATTCCCTATACAGGGGATAATTTGGGATTAAGAGAGCTCTGACTATTTATTATACTATAATGCAGGACAAGATGCAATGAGGCAAATAACAGGAAAACAGGGCAAAAAAGTCTTCCCTTATTACAGTTTCTAATTCTAGTCAAAAGTCTCTGAAAAGATTAGTCTTGACATGTCATTTTTAAGGTACTCTGACTGTTTAAATGGTGAAAATGAGAATTAGATTGCTATTGAAAGAGGGGACAGCTCCTCAAATACACATGATCAATGTTGTCATCTTCACAAAAGATGGCAAATGGGGACAAAAAACAAGGGGGAGAAAGAAGAAGGAAAGGAGAGAGAGGGCGACAGTGATTAAAGGGTGGAGGTAAATCAATTATGGCAGTTTTTTTTAATGTAGAGAAAAGCCTCAGTGATCCATCAGCAGCAGGATGGCTGTGATGGATCACTGTGGCTTTTCTCTACATTATTCACTCTCAACATGACACAAAAACACACCAATAGTATTATTTGACTGGATACTGGGATCAAGATAATTGTCACAATATTGTCATGCCTAATAACTGTTTATCTATTTTATTGTTTACTTGTTATTTTGCGGCTTTTTAAAACCGTAGCTTCTTATTGCTAACAAATGTTCACCTTTCAATCAATTTTTGTTTTAATTTATCAGGTTTTACATGCAAAAGATACTATGTTCCATGTAAAGAGTGTGGGTTGGTGGTCCACACGTGCTACACAGAGCTTTGATGACCACCATCTACATGGTGTAGCGGCATACTGTTGTTTGTATCAGCTTAATTCCTTAATACAGCGGTCCCCAATCCCCGGGCCATGGACGGGTACCGGTCCATGAGTCATTTGCTATCAGGCCGCGAGAGTTGGGGCTCGGGTGTGAAATTGATGGTTTTCAGGGTTTTTTAGCATTATTTTTATATCATTTTTATCATTAACTCAGTTTCCCTGTTTTTTTTTCCTGTGTATCTTCTTTTTTCTTTGGTATCAGTACTGGCTTTATTTTGCTGTATTTATCTGCAGCACCTTAAAGGCCGGTCCATGAAAATATTGTCGGACATAAACCGGTCCGTGGCGATAAAATGGTTAAGGACCGCTGCTTTAATAGACATGATGGAAGCATCAGAAGGCGATAGCTGTGACTGCAAAACAACTTCCAGTCCTACAGAAGTGTAGGGCAAAAACAGCTTTCTGATTGAACTCTGCAAACGCTTTCCTGATGAGTATGTGGGCTCAGTCGTTCAGTTCGTCCATTTCGTAACATCTTGGTCATTCTACATTTTTGAAAGGAGAATTATCACTGTTGTGCTCGTTGGCTTGTGATTTGTGCTCGTCACGTTAGCAGCCAATGAGAAAACCCTTTTGCAGTCACAATTTTTGAAACGAACACAGCTGAAAACACTTTGAAACGCAGCCAATGTCCATATAAACACTCCGAAATTGTTCAAGACCACTTGAAAATTACCAGAAAGCCTGACTCCTAGGGAGCAAAATATAAAGAAACTCTATGAGAAAGCATCGCTGTATATCCCAGTACCCCCATCTGAGGCCATCTAATAAATTGGTCTGTAAAGACCCTTAATTTGGATGTGCAGTGCTCTTAGTATGATTAATTGTAGAGTTTGATCATGATGAAATCAGCCTCTGCTGGGTAGCTTGTATTCACATAGAAATGCAAACTCTAAATGCTAAACAGTGTTCTATATCTGGGTTTCCCTCTAGGGAAGTACTGCTGTTGTATTTCAGGTTCTTTCATTCCACCTTAAACAGCCACTTTTGCTGTTTATTAGAGGCTGAAAACAAAGGAAGCACATTTGACCACAGGACATAAGCAAGCTGATCACATCTAACAGAATATGTATCAGTGACTCTCCCTCTCTCTCTCTCTCTCTTTCACACACACACAGATAATTTGCAAGAGAGCGTGCACAGATAAAGTCCAGCAAACATTATTATAGAATGCAAACGATTCGGGCCGGCAAATATAAACAGCACAAACTGCTCTCTCAAACCCTCATGTGTACACACACACACACACACACACACACACACACACACACTAGAAGACAGAGCGACTAAGACACAGAGGAGATGGATGGGGTGATGACCAGCATACTGTTCATATCACACGGAGCGCTCACATAGGGACAACTAAGTAATAAAAATGTTCATTACAGAGCAGTTTTCTGCAGCATCCATTAGCGCTGATGAGGGTCATCCTCTCTGTCAAACAACTGATGCATTCTCTCCCCTTTTTCTGCCCTCATCTTTCTTTCTGTCCATCAACGCCTTCAATTCTTCTCAGGCTCATAACTTTAGCTGTTTGCTCAGACTGAATGAGCAAATAAGATGGAAGCATGGAAGCAAAAAGGAAGAGATGAATGAATCCGAGCTAAATCGTTTTTTGCAAAAATGAAGGCAAAATTTTCAATTTATGTGAGACAGTTTAGTAAGATATGGTCCCCGTGGAGACATCTGAATAGTCTTTCAGATATACAGGGGGGCACTGTACAATGACACTGGCGCCCGGTGGCGCCAGTGTCCGGCAGCCTCGCCTCTGTCAGTGCGCCCCAGGGTGGCTGTGGCTACAATGTAGCTTGCCATCACCAGGGTGTGGATGTGTGTGTGAATGGGTGGATGACTGGATGTGTAAAGCGCTTTGGGGTCCTTAGGGACTAGTAAAGCGCTATACAAATACAGGCCATTTACCATTTACAATGGCGGGAATTTTTTTGTCCCATCCATCAATTTTTCAAATAATCCAACCACTAAAACATACATTTCCTGTGTATAAGTTACGCCTCTGTCTCGTGACAAAATGTAAATACACACACAAATATGAATTAGCTCTTGAGAAACCTCCAGAAATGTAATTTTTAAATTTTCCCAACATCTTGATAATCAAATTGCTTGTCAAATAAAGGAATAAAAATAAGCTATAAATGAAACGTGTTTTAATTTTGCTGATGCACGTCTCTCTGCAGTATATTAATGAGTAACCTCGTATTGTGGATGGATTATCTCAGTTGTTCTCCTAACTGAAGTTTGGTCCAGTTACAGCATCCTGCCATGCGATTGCATTCGTCCCTAACCATCGGGAACCCTCACGTTAACTTTTATCGAGTGGAAAAAAGTTAGCGTTCATCCTCCAGCTTCACTGTTTATTATGCTAAGTTAGCATAACTGTTTGTTAACGTAGTTGTGTTGCTAGCGATCACGTAGCACAGCATTATATACCATCTAGTCCAACTTCAGTAACCCTGAAACGTCACTGCTGTTTAGTTTTCTGTCTTCATTTATGTTGGGAGTGATAGCATAGCTGTACAATTACATTTTTTCAGAAATCTCTCAGTCAGAACATGGCATATGCTGTTTAGGTGGAAACTAGCGAGCTAACTTCCTGCTAACTTGTAACTCCGTTAAATTTAATAAATTCTGTTTTCAACCAGAATTCATATATATGGCGCACTGTGGATTTTTGAGAAAATTAAAGGATTTTAAGTGTGCTTTATAGTCCAAAAAATAGGGTATAAAATATAGTATTAAAATAGGGTACTAGAATTGTGTCCCTCAGCATACATCCATACTCTTGTGTTTTTCTCAGAAGAAATGAACGATGCCTCAAAGATCAGAAAAAAAAAAAAGATTCTGTTTTGGTTTCATTGCTCACCAACGTCTTGAACGTAGGCCTTTTATTGTGTAATAAGTTTAAAGAACATGCCATATAATTCATATATTTCTCTTCACATGATACACACAGTCAATCACACATAATATGAATTCAAGATAAGGTAATTAGCACAAAGACTTCCACCTGACAGCTCTGCTTTTGTCAGATATTAAGTTGGGTGTGCTATATAAGTTGCGTTACAATGGCTGCACATCTGCAAGCCTCTTTGCAACCCACCTAAACCAATGTAATCTGGTGGCAGATTTCTTTTCTCATGTATTAATCACATATTTAATCATATCACATTAGTTATAGTAATATCACTTTCTCACTTTACTATAGTAAGAGCACTCCTGCCACTACTTTACATGCATGTGGAAAGTTAACACAGTGAGGCCATTGAAATGGGAGACGTTAAACAGATAGTGAGGCTCCTTCTGCTTATCAGGGATGTAAATCTTCATGCTGGGCAGACACTGTGCGATTTTTTCAGTCGCGCGATTCAGCTCCTGCTCAAACTGTACGATTGACTCGCAGGGGTTAGAAGTTCATAGGTCACGATGCAGGTCTCACACTATACGACCCGATGCTCTGATGCGACCTGAATGTTCACACTGTGCGTCCATAAAATGAAGGTTATAACAGAAATTCTGTCGCTCGCTCTCCCTCTCTGTCTTTCACTCACACAGACACACCACCACCACCATCAACTTTGCTAAATTGCTAATGAAAAACATTGATCAGGCAGCTGTGATTGAGCAGCAGTGTAGATCCAACTATTTTCACGGTTGTTGTGTCGTGATAATTTTGTGAGGCCACATCGAAAAGGCTCAGATGAGCTTTCCAAAGTTCTACAAGTTGTGCCTCCATCGCTTGTGGATAGTGCACACGCTGCACTGTCGTGCTGCGCCGTCTTTTTCGCTGACATTTGTGTTTGCGCATGCGCAGTGTGACAAACTGCGGTGACACCCTCACGAGGTTTGAAATCCTCGCGACCAAGCGATTGATGATCGGGAGCTCGTCGTGAGGTGTTAATCGCGTCTCGTTACCCCACGTATACTACACGATGCACGACGCACGATGAAGGCCAAAATCGGGCCGATCGCCAAAACGGTCGCACGACTCAAAAATCGGCTCAAAATGGGCCAAAAATCGCACAGTGTCTGCCCAGCATTGGGTGATGGCTAAGCAGAAAACAAGGTCATAATTCTCTCTGTGAGGGAGGAAGTACAGGAGTGCAGAATTATTAGGCAAGTTGTATTTTTGAGGAATAATGTTATTATTGAACAACAACCATGTTCTCAATGAACCCAAAAAACTCATTAATATCAAAGCTGAATGTTTTTGGAAGTAGTTTTTAGTTTGTTTTTAGTTTTAGCTATTTTAGGGGGATATCTGTGTGTGCAGGTGACTATTACTGTGCATAATTATTAGGCAACTTAACAAAAAACAAATATATACCCATTTCAATTATTTATTTTTACCAGTGAAACCAATATAACATCTCCACATTCACAAATATACATTTCTGACATTCAAAAACAAAACAAAAACAAATCAGCGACCAATATAGCCACCTTTCTTTGCAAGGACACTCAAAAGCCTGCCATCCATGGATTCTGTCAGTGTTTTGATCTGTTCACCATCAACATTGCGTGCAGCAGCAACCACAGCCTCCCAGACACTGTTCAGAGAGGTGTACTGTTTTCCCTCCTTGTAAATCTCACATTTGATGATGGACCACAGGTTCTCAATGGGGTTCAGATCAGGTGAACAAGGAGGCCATGTCATTAGTTTTTCTTCTTTTATACCCTTTCTTGCCAGCCACGCTGTGGAGTACTTGGACGCGTGTGATGGAGCATTGTCCTGCATGAAAATCATGTTTTTCTTGAAGGATGCAGACTTCTTCCTGTACCACTGCTTGAAGAAGGTGTCTTCCAGAAACTGGCAGTAGGACTGGGAGTTGAGCTTGACTCCATCCTCAACCCGAAAAGGCCCCACAAGCTCATCTTTGATGATACCAGCCCAAACCAGTACTCCACCTCCACCTTGCTGGCGTCTGAGTCGGACTGGAGCTCTCTGCCCTTTACCAATCCAGCCACGGGCCCATCCATCTGGCCCATCAAGACTCACTCTCATTTCATCAGTCCATAAAACCTTAGAAAAACCAGTCTTGAGATATTTCTTGGCCCAGTCTTGACGTTTCAGCTTGTGTGTCTTGTTCAGTGGTGGTGTCTTTCAGCCTTTCTTACCTTGGCCATGTCTCTGAGTATTGCACACCTTGTGCTTTTGGGCACTCCAGTGATGTTGCAGCTCTGAAATATGGCCAAACTGGTGGCAAGTGGCATCTTGGCAGCTGCACGCTTGACTTTTCTCAGTTCATGGGCAGTTATTTTGCGCCTTGGTTTTTCCACACGCTTCTTGCGACCCTGTTGACTATTTTGAATGAAACGCTTGATTGTTCGATGATCACGCTTCAGAAGCTTTGCAATTTTGAGACTGCTGCATCCCTCTGCAAGATATCTCACTATTTTTGACTTTTCTGAGCCTGTCAAGTCCTTCTTTTGACCCATTTTGCCAAAGGAAAGGACGTTGCCTAATAATTATGCACACCTGATATAGGGTGTTGATGTCATTAGACCACACCCCTTCTCATTACAGAGTTGCACATCACCTAATATGCTTAATTGGTAGTAGGCTTTCGAGCCTATACAGCTTGGAGTAAGACAATATGCATGAAGAGGATGATGTGGACAAAATACTCATTTGCCTAATAATTCTGCACTCCCTGTATAGCCCCCCCGTGAGAGGGGCCAACATGTAAGAGTTTGAGGAATGTTCTTTGTCTGTGTGTCTGTATATAAGATGTAAGGGCGGTGGCCACAATTCAGAGATGGTCCTGGTGTTTCACTGGGATGCTCTCTCCACATTGCAATGTGTTTATTAAACCCACTTCAAATCAAGCTCACTGGGTGTGTTGCAGGTTATTGTTAAGATAAATTTGTTTGGTTGTTAAAAACAAACTGTCCTCCTGTGACATGTTGGAGTTTCATTTGGCTTCTGCCAAATGAAGAGTGTAGCTGCCTGTATTATTCCCAGCACAAAAATGTCCACAGTGCATTCATTTGTGCTGCCAGATTGTAGCAAATGCCCACTGGACACATGAGCATCTCAGCTGTGACTTAAGGCTAGGACATGCTTCAACCAAATGCAAATTGGCAAACACCTACGAGGGTCACCCAGAGACAGCTACATGGCTGTTTCTTTTGTGTAATTTGTTGTGTAATGCTCTACTTGCATAACTTTCACTGCTTTGTTCATCGTCATTTCAAACCTGCCACTCAAATATGATTCACACATTTCCATGCAGAATTTGGGGTTTAACCAGTAAAACAAGGCTCACTGTGAAATGGTTTTTGTCTTCTTATTGCCTTTCCAGGAGCAAAACCCCCCCTTTATGACCAGTTACTTGCAACATCCAGATTGCAGCAGCTTTACAGCCTGGTATGGGGAAGTGCTGAAACAACGTATTTAGCTTTTCACATATCATTTCACACCATGGAGGATGGCCTAACCCTCACCTATACCCAAACCATAGCATTTCCTTGTGTCATTCAATGCACAATATCTGCTGCACTGATTTTCAGTTTTTGGATTGTTCCTTTACCCTGGATCTATTTCTAACCCACGTATACGGATATGTGACTGACCAGCTGCAGAAGTGACAAGCTAACAGTAAACAGCTAATAGCAAACATGTATCTACAGTATTACATGAATCATGATTAAAACACACACTACCTTCCATCTTTTTCTCCCTCACCATGAGCCCTCAGCTTCTTTTAAGTGCAATCCTTGGCACGTTTTGGTTTCTGTTCATTTCTGCAGCTGTTCCCTCACAAACACTTCCATTGTGAGTGAGATTTTCAGTTTGTGTCCTATATTGTGTTTTATTCAGCATCTGTTGTCTTTTGTGTGCTTTTGCAGCCATTTTCTGTTTGCTGGAGTTTTCTTAAGTTAAAATGCAACTTTGAACTCTCAGGGCCACCGTACATGAAATCCATTAAATGTTGACATATTTTGAAAATGTTGCACAGTTAATAGACATTCCATTGTAGAACACACATACAGATTTTTAGACATCTTTAGATCTCTCACCTTCTCCCATTTGCTAGGTTCCTATTTGTCTTTGTCCTGGCATTTGTTTAAATTTATGTTATCTGCATGCCACAATTTGATGAACTAGGATGGTATCAGCTTTGCTTGAACCCTACACTCTACCTTTTCCCTCTCTCTTGTTTCATCTAAAGGGCACCAGGGCAGAAAAAGAGAGAAAGACATGCGTGTAGTGGTGAGCGCGACGATACTGGAGCCTTCACCTTCAATTCACATCCTTAGTACTGGTACACAGCACATGCCGCGTAGGTGGCATTTGATGAATCCACTGACGTCTGTAGTTTCATTGTGCTGAATCCTGTCACTGGTCACATTAACAAGGAGGGAGACTGAGAGCATAATGAGAAAAGGGATAGATGAAGACAGAGAAGGAGCAGAAAGCAAAGGCAAAATAACTTTGTGGCCAGACAACAGTGGCTGGCGATTACAGAATGAGCAGAATTACTGCCACTCGGCAATGAACTGGTTGCTTTGAAGACAGGGACCAAGGCCCACTCGCAGTCAGTTGCCATCTTCAAAGCGAATCTGATGTGTCAGGAAGTCAATAAAATGGCCATAAGAGAAAATCAGTCTGCTATCAGTTTGTGACTGATTGGGGTCAAGTTGTCAGTTAGATGCAATTTGTTGCTGCAGGACAGCAATTTAACTGCATATATAGGAATACGACCAGAATACAGCCAGTTGAGATGAGTCCCAACTGCAAAGAGACATATCGCATATCTGTGTTTATAAATTAGGCAGCAAGTATAAGCAAACCAATCCCAGTGTGTGTGAGGGTGTTTTTACACCTATAGCTCACTCTCTCTATGTTTTTAAGCTTGCAGCTTTTCCACGTGATTTGATTTGGTTTCTTTTCTCGCAGAGAAAACTCCAACTGAACCAAAATGCTTCACTACAAACCATGTGAGAATATTCAGTCTGCTTGTTGGCCAGGCTACTTGCTAGCCCGTACAGACTTTTGCACATCTGTAGTACCCTGTTCCATCCCAGAATACAAAGCATACATGGCTAGGGGATGTTTTTAACATCAAAGTACACCTAGTAATTGGATTAAGGTCGGATTACGTTTACAGCATAATTGAATTGTTCTGGAGTTAATTTGAAACGGCACAAATAGAGACCACCTTCTCTGAAGTTTCTCGGTCCACACCTGAGAGCGATTACTGTGTTCACATCTGCATAAATGCATCAAGAGGGAAAACAAACCACAGTTTAATTTAAACGGACTAAACACTGCAGGTGTGAAAACACCCCAAGGATGACTGGAGTCTGTCCTTAGTGTTTGGAGACAGGCTGCCTCACAAAGGGCAACCTTTTGATCAAAACGGTTGAGAGTGTTGACTGGTCAACTTCTGGGCATCCACTATGTTGACACACTACTGGCAATTAGTGTATGACGGCAAAATCACCGCCTTTTTACATAGTCACAAGGAGGTGTGACTGAGCCATCAGAGAGACTTTGTTTAGCATAGTAGTGCTCCAAAATGAAAATGCAATTACCCTAAATCATTCGTTCACCACTTTTGTGTAATATATTGCCTTTCCAGTATTTGTAATTTAGGTCTATCACGTCTTACTTAGTTAGGGTTGACCTTCTCCCTGTTGCTGCTCTGATTTCCAATTTCTTTTCTGGTAAATAGATACCTGGAAAATATCTACAGATTTTGCCTGAAGGAAAACTTGAGGGAACAAAAACAATTGTGGCGTTTTACCCTTTAAACCAGGGGTTGGTAACTCCAGGGCTCAAGGGTCGATTTCCTGCAGGTTTTAGATGTATCTTTGATCTAACACAGCTGACTAAATTACCTCCTGAACATGTCTTGAAGTTCTCCAGAGGCCTGATAATGAACTAACCATTTGATTCAGGTGTGTTGACCCAGGGTGATGTCTAAAACCTGCAAAACACCGGCCCTTGAGGCCTGGAGTTGCCCACCCTTGCTAAAAATGCTGACGGTTTAGGGTTTAAAGGGTTATTGCTGCATATTTGAAAAAATGCGGGAGAAACATGTACTGCCAAGAGCTGAGGGACCACCTCGGATGTGCTGTGAGGGAAAAAAGAGGACAACTTTTCCCAACTTAATAATAGAAAAATATCAAGCCTGGAACTCATGTTTTCTCTGCTCATATGGTCTGTGAGCCGATTTAACTCCCCAGTTTTCTCACTAACAGTGCAAGCCCGACACTAACAATGTCATCATAACATGTGTGGAGATTTTTCCAGTCCGAGTACAGAGAAAGACCTCACAGTTCCAATATAAACAGTCACTGAGTGCAGTTTCTGTTTCTGCTCATGGTCCAGTTTGTGTGGATTTGAGAGGGAGTACTATGTGATACAGGATTATGTAAAACTGCCCTACGTTAGTAAGGGTGTGTGTAAAGCTCCTGACCCTAATCTGTAGGTTTACAACAGACTCTGTTATTACCGCTTCCTTCATTACTTTTTTGGCAGTCTGTTGACAGGAACCTGCTGCACCACACACTTAGAGAGTCCCATAAAATTACTGGACTGCCCCGATCTGCATGAATTATTCTGAACGTGAGTTATTTTAAAGGAATAATCCATTAGCAGGGATGATTAGGTGGCATGGAAATGACTGGATGAACTCCAGTTTTTTTCTTTTCGTTTTTCTATTTTTTTAAAAACAAGAACAATGCACAGTTGCCTTACAATTAGAAGATGGTGGGTTTAAATCCATCAGCCAACTGTGACCCTTCTGTGTGGAAGGTGTCTGCATGTGTTCTCCGGCTTTCTCCCACAGTCCAAAAACATTGGCCACATGTGTGACTCTGTCTGTGTCTCTGTGTTAGCCCTGCAGCAGACTGAGAGCGTACACCACCTCTCCCCCTATAAAAGCTGGTGCAAAAAATAAATAAATGGCTGTAGGACAATTTTCCTGCTGTGAGGAATGTAATTGAAGTTTAAGGACTATAAGAAAAACAGGAATTAAAGTACTGGCTGTGATTTTTTCAGGTCTATTTTTTGTTTTCAAAGTTGGTCTTTAAATATGAAATTCACTTTGTGTTTTTCTGGATTAATGCTCTGAGTGTTGCATGTTTCCAGCACGTTGATACACACCTTACTCAAGATCCTCGGACTGCCTGATGTTAGCTTTGAACGTGTCCTCAAAGATTGTTTTGGCCCAAAGCACGGCGCTTCGTTTGTGAATTGAAAGAGTAGAGTTCTTTTGAAATCTGAACTTATGTATTCGCAGTGCACAAAAGGCCTTTGATTCTCTTTTGTTTCCAAAATAACAATAGAAAAGTAGTCTAATTACTGGTTACTAAGCATTACCTCCTTACCCTCTTTAATGTCAGCAGAGCAAACAGGGTGACACAGGGAACTGAGGCTACAGTTCACACATGCTCACTAAAGTTTATCTTGATTTCTGCTGCAACATTCAGAGTTTGGTTTAAACAACACCAAAGCAAAAATCCATCCAGGTTTGAATCAACACGGGCTGCTGTTGGTGGAGTAATGGTGTTGGTCAATGCTCCCTCTAATTTTTCATGTGTCTGAGCAAACACACAAACTCCATGAGCGGTCCCTTGGACCACTGTGAGCAACAGCAGGCGTGTGCACTGTGGTCACGCCAGCATCGAATCCATCCAAGTTACATGGTTTATTAAAATAATCAAATGACAGCATTTATGTTAGACTACTTGGACGTCACACCTTATTAACTGCATCCAGAGGGAGATGGTGGTTTATAAAAGATTAGATTATAGCCAATCTGCAACACATGCATTCAGAGTTTGACGTGGAGACGGAGGCCCTTCCGGAACCAGTGGATGGAATTTACGCCATTAACTGCTTTAGCCCACTTACAATGAAAAAAAAAATCTTGTTCATGACCTGTGTAGTATGTTAACACTATTGGAAGTAAAAATAACTTGAACTCCAATTTTGAAAACAAAACTTTCTTCCTTTCTTTTTATTTTTTAATAAAGCTCTGACTTGTATTATGAGTCTGTGGTCTGGGAGAGAGTCCTGTAACTCTGTCTGCAAAATACAGTAAATAATGACCAATGTTGGGCAATTACTTATAAAGTTACTTCTTCAAAAAAGTTACTGAGTTTTTGCAAACAACAAAGTTTTTTGCAGCTGTTTTATCTAAAAATGCAGCCGAGGCGTTTTTTAAATAAACATTTCAAACTATTTACAGAACAATCAGCTGTTCTGCATCAAATTTGATGCCACACAAATTATTTGTGCCACTTCAAAAATAATTTCTGTCCACTATGAGATAAAGGAGAACAACAGCCTGATACCTGCAGGCCTGACAACAGGAGATGTATCACTCCTGTAACACCTGTAACATTCAGCAGTCGCCTCATTGTTCTGACACACACAACAAAACTATTGACTACACTACACACTAACTACACAAGATTTGCGCTAAATGTCGCAAATCTTTCACATCTCAAAACACCGCCGTCACTCCTAAAACTTCCCCCTGTTCAAAACAACTAAATGCCATGTTTTATCATAACTGGTTTTACGTGGCCTATCAACACAATTTAAAAACTCTCAGTCCAATAGATCCAATAGAGCATCTTTGGGATGTGGTAGAACTGGAAATTTGGGAGATGTGTAACACTGCAGCCAAATGTTTGACCAGAATCTCTGAGGAACCTGTGCCATGAAGAATTAAAAGACAGTCCAACTCTCCAAATCTAGTCCAAATCTATCTATTACCAAAGCAAAGATTATTTTTTAAAGGTTGCTGCAAACTGTATAAAGGTGACATCATAAGAAATAATTCACTGCCAAGAGTTTCTCCTGATCACGGATTTGTAGAAACTTCATACAAACACAACTTAAAGTTTTTTTTATGAATGCACGGCTCCTGTTTATGCTGCTGCTGCCCTCGCTACTTTGTCTGCACAGCAGATTAAGAGCTGAGCGTTTGTGTGGCTGTGCATTTCAGGCTTGTATTCCTGATTTATAGACGGGCTCAACAAACAAATTCTGTACAATCTGAGCACTTAGCAGATAATAAAGTTAACACAGCTGCCACTAAAACCTGCACTGTGCGGTGCTCAGAGGTTGCTGCGATGACTCTACAAGGCACTGTTTCTTCTTGCCTGCGTGCATGTGTTTGCTAGACAGCAACACATCCATGGGGAGAAAAGACATGTTGCCTTATACAGACATACAGACAGTAATGTCAGAAACAAAGTTGTCACAGGACTCTCTGCAGTACTTTGAAATACTAAGTACATCCTTACTACTTCTTTGGGAATTAAGAGTATAAGTAGCAGCCAGCCAAGTTATCATCAAGAAGGGTGAGCACCTCTATAAAATCAGAAGTTTTGGCAGTTTTGTGCTGTGGAGCAGTCAGGTGTGAGTTAACACAATGCTACAGTTTTCACAGGAGTGAACTCGAAGGTCAGACTTAGCAATGCTCAGAGAAACTACACAGAACCCAAGAGCTACATCTCAGCCTGTGTGAGCCTCAGCTAGCAAGTTAAATTTCAAAGTTCATGACATTAAAAGCTTCGTTCAGCTGCTCACACGTGGGGTCGCCACAGTGGATGGATCCACACAGAGTGCTGTGAGACAGTATTTGCTCTTTTTCTTATTATTTGCATATTTATCACAGGAGCATGTTCTAGATCACGAATCAAATTTCAATATTAGACAAAGACAACCCAAGATAAAACAAAATGCAGTTCTCAAAAGAGATTTTGTTGATTTAAGGAAAAAAGATATCCAAACATAGCTGACCGATGTGAAAAACAATTCCACAGAGAAGAGGTCAAAGTTATCTGACTGCAGTTCTTCTAGCCACGCGTGACTCAACCAATTTTGGTGCAATTACTTCTACACAAAGTGTCTGGTAGGTTTGGATAACTAAAATATGGTTGCAAGTACCTTAAATAACCACAGTAGCTGGCTAACAGGCAGTAAAAATTATTTAATGATCTGATCTTCCATTTTATTATTAGATGAGCGATTATGGTGTGGAAGAACTTGGCTGGCCTGCACAGACTCCTGACCTCAACCCGACAGAATTTGGGATGAATTAGAGCAAAAACTGTGAGCCAGGCCTTCTCGTCCAATGTGCTTCTGGCAGAATGGTCAAAATTCCCATAAACTCACTCCTAACATTCATATCCGTGTGAAGGTAGAAGAGCGAAGCCTTTACCTTTATATAAACACACATGCAGTAATAAAAAGACTACACATGAAATCCAGATGTTTAAAAGTTGCTGATGCCTACATTGCTAATTCAAAGGAAAAGCCTACCAAGTAAAAATAGAGAAAAAGAGATTGGATAAGATGGAGTCAGTTCATTTACGCCACATGTGAATCATTAAATAAACATCGGACTGAAGCTCTTTGATCAGCAGCTGTGCCGACTTTGTGCGTCCACGTTGCATCCAAAGTACTGTGCTGTGACTTTTTCATGCTATTCAGTACAGATGAGTCTGGTGTTAGTGTTGCCGAGGAGACTAATAAGAGACATGCCAGCAATGCAAACTACACAATACTCGCAGATGAACAGCATCCAATTTTCCTTCACCAAGAAAAAAAAAAGCACACGCTCTTGAAAATTGGCTCCCTTGTTGACTGAATTTGGTCGCAACAAGCAATGAAAGCATCACAGAGGATACAGCATATGCTGAAAGTTCATGTTTTGGCCACTTTTCACTTACATTCCCCCAACGCACACCGCAAGGGCTTCACGTTCATATTTAATGAGGGGCAGAGGGTGGATGGGCAGCAGCTAGACAGTCAACAGGGGAGACGCGTTCGATAATTTATGTTAACGACGCGGACACGGGGCGACCCTTCATCCCTCTCGTGACGGGGACCATCTCTTTTCCTTTTTCTTCCTCTTCCCGCTCCCGTTTGAATTTTTCAGAGACCTTGTCCTTTCGCATTATTGCGAAGACTCTAAGGTGAAGAAGAAAGCAGAGCGAGTGGGAGGACCAGAGTGCACAGCTTTGTGTGTAAATGCACAAAAACTGCGAGTGGGTGTCCGTGCGCCCACACGGTGTGTGTGCGTGTGTGTTTGTGTGTAGGCAACCCTCCAGAGACTTTTACTCAGCATTCTGACACAGCCCTTCTCTCTCATACAGGAACATTATTGGAAACTAAACAAAAAGGACACACTTAACACACTCTCTCTCCTCTCATGTGCACTCGCATCCTTCCTGACGCTTTCTTGATGTGGCAGCCTCCATTATAAAAACTACTTAAACCAAGTAGGGCTGACAAAACGCCCGGCAACCCCCCGCCTGGGGAGGAGCGGAAGAGAAGAAGGACTGAAGAGGAGGAGGAAAATTTTTTCGGCCATTTTAATTGCAAAGCTTGTTAGGCTTTTTTTCCCTCTGTCGTTAGTGCCTTATTAGCATGTCATTAAAAAGCCAGGCGCTGTTTGATAGACAGCCTGAAGGAGAGCAATTAGTTTGTGGGTATACGTGTGACTGTGGTACTGAGACAGTCAGTACTTCATGTTTACTACGTTTTAAGATTAAGGCAAAAGTGAGTTGAAGGCTGTTTCTAACCTGATCTTCCAGCATCAACTCCAATGCATTGACTTATATGAATCTGCAGTTCTCAGTATTTGCCCACCGGTGAGGAATTTCACCCAAATGCAGGACGCTCACTTATATTTCTACCATTTGACACCGCTGTGGAGAATTCAGATAATGAATAATGGACTTTTTTTCACCTAAAACATTTGCAGAATCTTGGCCGGCAGGCTTGGGGACAAGCGTCTGCTATCGACATAAAAATTCAAGAGGGTGTGACGAGAGCTAATTTGGATTTGTGCACCCAGAGGGGGTGCCGTGATGGGTTGTCAACTGTGTTCCCCAAAGTTGAAAGGCCCATATACTCTGATTATCTTTCTTTTGGCAGCCTGTCAGGAGAGCTCGCTATGGCTTGGGAGTTGCTAATTAATAAGTGATTGCCCACTTAAAGAAAAACACTTGATTAGAGGGAGCAACGCTTCCTAAACCAGACTCAGCAGCCGTTTTTGGTCTGCAGCCCTGTCAGGCCTGAGCTGACTAATGCCGCATTTCCCTCACTGAAATGATTCGTAATAAGAGCACTTCCTCTGCAGATACATTTTGGATACTTTTCCCTGGTATAGCAACTGCTATACTTTCAAATAATTGAAAGTATAGCAGCAAATAATTGCTGCTATACTTTCTTTACAAGGAATTCAGCCAAGAGGAAAAGGAACATATATTCAGACACTTAGAAGCTGCTTTAAGCATGCATATTAGTAACACATTGGCTCTTTACACTCACCAGTGGTTTTATTAGTTACGCTTTGCTGACTTAGCCTGTGGGGCAAGGGGTGTAGCAGATAGCTGATATCTGAGTATAGATCAGCAGTTTCTAAAAATACTCAGACCGCCCGTCTGTCACCAACAACCACGACACATTCAAACCACTTACAGTAAATCGCCTTTCTTCCTCATCCTGATGTCTAATTTAATCCTCAGCAGGTTGTCTTGAATTTCTGCCATGTGATTGGTTGATTAAGTAATAAGTAGGTGAAAAGTTAATGAAATGGCTGATTAATGGCTCTTTTAGAGGCATTGTTGTGCATGACCAATCGCGTCCTGTTAATAGGCTTATAATAAGTGGAAAATGACTCAAAAATTAGCCAATAGGAAAGCCTGACTGTTGAATATGACACATTTTCACAAGAATAGGACAACATAACACAAGAAAATGTAAATACTGTAAATGCTGACTCAGAGCAAAAAAACCAACAAAAAACCCCAATCAACCTATCAAAACCTGATGAACACGCATGTGAAATGATGTCAAGTCCTGAAGGTATTTGCGTTACATTCGCTGGCCAGAGAGTTATACAGGCACATGCTTGTCA